>NC_133494.1:12510929-12719795 GCF_025370935.1 Choristoneura fumiferana
TAATTATCGTTTTAGGCATTGTCTCACCGCCGGCAGGAAACTATTGGCTATCGACTATTTTCTCGCTCAAGAAACGAACAAAAGATATAAGATCCTGTGTGAGTAAAGAGACATATATATTAATAGTTGATCGCTGGCGGTTCACACTGCCGGCGAGAACTCGCTCTTACATCTTTTGTCGCAGCGACAAGAGCTATAAAACTCGCTGAGCTATAAAACTAGCTCAGCGATACTCGCTCAGCGCTGTTAGCTTGGCGGCCGCCCGGCTCGAGCGAGTGAAGCGAGTAATCGCCCCGCCTGTCGTGCTCGAACACTCGTTTCTAGTTACTCGCTCTGCTCGCTTCTCGCTCATCTCGCGGGTGGGACAAGTGCCTAACAACTGTTTTAAAAGAAGGATTGACTTCTTATCTTCTTATTTAAAATAGATGGATACAATTAAAAGTAGGTAATTTTAAAATGTTGTTACTGTTATAATCAAAATCCTAAAATGTTTCTGATATAGGTAAAATCATATTACATGCCCTAGATCAATCAGGTTATTTCGGACATACCTACGTAGGCAGCGGTGATTATTTATTTTTCATAAGGTTTCGCACTTGCTAGGTACTAAATCTTATTAGAAAAGTAAAACCAGTAGGTGTTCTTGTAATAAGATTTCATTCATTTCAATATTTTTAACCCCGACGCAAAAAGAGGGGTGTTATAAGTTCGACCGCTATGTGTGTCTGTATGTCTGTCTGTGGCACCGTAGCTCTTAAAGGGGTGGACTGATTTGAATGCGGTTTTTTTATTTGAAATGAGGTTTTCTAGCGATGGTTCTTAGATATGTTTAATCAAAATCGGTTTAGCCGTTTTTGAGATATTGAACTTTGAAGTGACAAAGTCGAGAACTTTCCAACATTTTGTTGGTTAGGTTATCTTTTAAATGATGATGAGTAGGTATGAATAAAGACTAAAGGTGGCTCTGCGAGGCCTGCAACTTTGCATTGGAAGATTGAACTGCTCTACTATGGGTGCCGGTAGCCACACCCTTAGCTATTCGGGTAAAACCAACTCTTTCTCGGTCTCTTGGCCCTCCGCCCTCTCTGGCTCCTCCACCCTTTTTCCTACAAAGATAAGTACAAATATAGATTGTGGGTTAAATGTCCGCATAAATTAATAACCTAACCAACAAAAAGTTGGAAAACCCCCGACTTTGTCACTTCAAAGTTCAATATCTCAAAAACAGCTGAACCGATTTTGATAAAACATTACTAATAACCATCGCTAGAAAACCTGCTTTCAAACAAAAATCTGCATTCAAATCGGTTCACCCGTTTAAGATCTACGGTGCCACAGACACACATAAACAGACATGGCGGTCAAATTTATAACACCCCTCTTTTTGCTTTTGGGGTTAAAAACACACTCAAAAAGACAGGCCTCTGACTGTAGACAGTGGGACGTAATTAAACAGGCCGAAAATTCGAGATGATTTAATCGAATGGTTGGATAAGTCTGAATGAAACAATAAAAAAAAACGCCGACCAAAAAAACACCGCCAAATAAAGTTAAAAAACAATTCTGTGCCTCCTGTGATAAGTGATACAAGTCGTCATTTTACAGGAGAGCGGGCTAGCAGAAGGGGGGCTAGCATTTACCAAAGCACTTTTTTATACATAAAAATACATTCTATAAACGTGCATTTAGTGTTTTTCGGTATTCTACAAACCAGACAAGCACACCATAAACAGGTATTATGGAATTTATCAATGACGGTTGCTTTTACAAAGTATAAGAAAAGGATCCAAAATTATATGCATAGGTAGCTTTCCTAGAAAATTCTTGTGAAATCTTGCTAAGATTTAATCGTAGTAAATTAAGGTTTGCAAAAAGAAAAATAGTATGTACGTAGGTACATATGTATGTACTTAAATAAGTACTTTATTTTACATAAAACATAAACATACTTAATACAAAAAACCAACAAAACGAAAAAGTCCAAAGGCGAACTTATCCCTAAAAGGGATCTTTTCAAGCTAACCTAAAGAAATAGTTTGTGTAATAATAAATCACCATAACTAACCGTTCAAAGAAATCGGCGAGCAGCGCCTAGGCTTTTTAATAAGCAATATGTCAACGCGGTGTGACAATAGATAGTAGAATAGTAGGATTTTTTTTTTGGGGGTAAAATCCTAGGTAAAATCCTTTATAGATGCCACCGGCCCGGGGAGGCCGGCGGGTATGTGGGATTCCCGCCCCAGAAGGAGGCGGTGTACCCACTAAAAACCCCAGGGTGTTCCTCTTCATCGTCGTTTTGCAGCCACGCTGTGGAAACTCTGCGCATCCATGGCCTGGCAGCACGGCGGTCGTCCGGTGTTGGACTCGGCTCCAGAAGATCTTACTGTCTCCTGTCTCCATCACTGTAGGCGCGCCGGAACACTTGGTGTGCCTACCAGCTCGGGGACCCAGAATAGTAGGTACCTACTGCTATTCTAGATAGGATAAGATAAGATAGATAGGTATTTTGGAAATAATTCCGATCCGCATTAGCGATCCCTTTCAAATAGCGAACCTACTGTGTTAAAACAAAGTTGTGTTAAAATACTACTTGTGATGTATACATATCATTTAATAATATTGTAAATCTGTTTTTTAAAAAAAATATATATACCTCGTTGAGTTTCTTGCCGGATTCTTCTCAGCAGAGGTTTTTCCGAACGGTGGTAGATTTTTTTGACATTCATAAGTGCTTGTTATAGCCTAAAAATTGAATAAAGATATTTTGACTTTGACTTTGATAGGACAGTCTGAAATAGACGCGTTTCGCTGTGTGTGTATGACCTAAGATATTTTCTTTTCTTTACTTACTATTTTATAACCTCACCTAACCAACAAAAAGTTGGAAAACCCCCGACATTGTCACTTCAAAGTTCAATAACTCAAAAACACCTGATCTGATTTTGACAAAACATGTCTAAGAACCATTGCTAGAAAACCTGCTTTCAAATAAAAAAACCTCATTCAAATCGGTTCACCCGTTTAAGAGCTACGGTGTCACAGACACACTAGCGGTCAAACTTATAACACCCCTCTTTTTGCGTCGGGAGTTAATAACTGAGTAAATAGAAATAAATTTCATTATATGTTTTATTACTTTTTTTAAGGTAGGTACCTAATAGCCTTTCATTTCATTAGGCATCTATATATTCAATAATGAAATTAAATTAAATGAAAGATTTTTTTATTTACCAATAGGTCTACAAAAATATTTTTTTATAATATTGTTAATCCGTTATAAATCTAGTAAAATTAAATATTTTGAAATTTAACGATTACATTCACTCGCACAAATGTTTTTGATAAAAACGAAAATGTTGCTGAAAACTGCCTTAACTTCTGCATTCAATGCTTGGATTATTGAAAACAAACAAGAGTTAGACTGTTTTTGAATGAAACGAAATAGGGAGATATAAAAAAGTGTGAAAAAAAATTCGATGGCCTAATTACTTTCGAGACAAGAAGTTATATTATGTTTTGATATTTATTTACAAACAGTCACACAAACAGTTTACTAATGAACCCGTCTTTCCCTTCATCGCTAATTAGTTAAAGTATTAAACAATCCCAATGATGTCACAGGTCACGTGCCAGCCCCCTGATCTCTGTCAGTCTTACTGGCCTTTTGTGATTTGTTTTTCGTCTGCGGACATATTAAAAATAATGAAATCTTATTTTACAACCCATTTGGCTTAAGGGTGCTGAAGCATAATAACTGCCTTTTCCTGTATGTTACGATGATCGACTAATAATTATGTGCGTCAACTAAAATCCCGGCCAATACCACCACGTGTTGTATGGTAAGTGGTCACAGAGCTGCAATTGATACAATGACTCTTTATTGTACACCAAAAATAGTAAGCGATACAGCAAACAGGTACACAGAGAGAAAACTACAAGGTAAACAATAGGCGGCCTTATCGCTTAAGAGCGATCTCTTCCAAGCAACCTTTTATTATTTTAGTTTTTATTTATTGATTTTAGTTTATGGTCTTATTTTATGAACGATTAAAAAATTCAACTTTGTTGACCCTATATTATTTGAGGGACGTCGAAAATTAATATATCTAATGTTAAGAAGTCGACGGTCAAAATATCGAAAGTAGGTTAGGTTAGGTTAGGTTCGTAATTTTGAAAGTCGATATTTCAATTTTCAGTTACGCGTGCCCGTAATATTGTGGTGTTCATTGTACCTACTGTAATTATATTGTTGACCGTCGTAAGGTGGTTGCTTTTTTGGCCAATGGTCATGTTCACTATCACTTCAGGAAAATTAGGTACAACGACAAGCGAAGTGAAAGGAACAGTTGCGACTACAACGCCAGGATCAAATTAAGTTATTAATCTACGCTGTTGATAATTTTCGGGTTTATGCTACTTAATCCATTTGGCTAATCGTCATTGGGTAAATCATACTATAGACGACCGGATGGACGAGTGGTTAGAGAACCTGACAACGAAGCTCGAGGTCAAGTGAGGTCCCGGGTTCGATTCCCGGCCGGGGCAGATATTTTTATGAATAATACGAATGTTTGTTTTCGGGTCCTGGATGTTTAATATGTATTTAAGTATGTATTTGTTTATTTTATGTAAGTAAGTTTGTTAAGTATAGGACTGTTTTTAAATAAAGCTGATGATCAATCTGCTTTTATTCTACCTAACTAGACTTTACCCCAGACTTTGCTCGCGTCATCCATTCGATCCGGCATTTAAATTGAAATTCCGGTGATTTTATTGAATAACCATTAGAATTCCGAAAAAACACATAGTTGGTGTTCGTAGACCTTCCATTAAAAACAACCATTCCATATAAGATTACTAGCCTGTTACCCGCAACTCCGTCTCCGTAGAAGTCTTACGTATTTTATTAGTGGGATCGTCTTATTAGTTGGAAGGGTAAGTTCCGGGTGCCACGATGGGTTCATATTAGACTCCATACCAACTAAAATATTCATCATCATCATAGCAGCTGTAGGAGGCCACTGTCGGACGTAGGTATGTCTCCCCCATAAACCTTCCAGTTGCTTTCATTGGAAGCGGCCTGCATCCACCGTGAACCCGCGGTTTTAACCAGATCATCCAGCC
Organism: Choristoneura fumiferana; assembly: GCF_025370935.1. NCBI lineage: Eukaryota > Metazoa > Arthropoda > Insecta > Lepidoptera > Tortricidae > Choristoneura > Choristoneura fumiferana. The sequence continues at coordinate 12,516,054 of NC_133494.1, forward strand.
ATCACCAGCTACGCTGCACTACCGATCCGGCGGGGGACCGGCGCAGGCTGAAAATCAGGGCCGCCGGTTTCCGCGGCCGGCAGCTTGTAAATTGCTGGAGCCTATTGTCACATAATATCAGTAACGTGTTGGTTGTTTGTTATTTTTTGGCTTTTTGTCTAAAAACACATACAAAAAACAAAACAGCTTACGTTTTATTTGATCTGTTTCTGTTATGTTAATCAATTAACTGTTCTGTATCTTTTTATTGTATCTAATCTATATAATCAGAATTTTGGAAAGGGCTCCAACGATTTCGGTGAAATTTGGTATGCAGGGCTTTTCGAGGATGACAAATCGATCTAGCTTGGTCTTACCACTGGCAAAACGCTTAGTAACGAGTTTTAGCCCGAACAAAGCTCGGTCGCCCTGGTATTTTTGTTATGTCGCATTATTATTATTTTTTTACTTTTCTGCCGTCTGTTTTCCGTACTTTAAGGCTAAAATATTACCGCAGTTATAATGTCATTAAGTGTGATTTGCACCAAATTATTTAAACTATAATTAACTAATGTCAAATTACGAGTAGTTTTCTGCTCGAAGGATGGATGGTGGATTTTATATAAAATAGCGCAATTGAAAATCATAGTCAGAGTTGATTTGGGTGTGCTACGGGTAGGACCTCTTGCCTAGTTACATTTTACGAGTAGCCGTCGTCAGCCATCTTTGGTAAGTTCTTTTTTTTTCAACTATGATTAATATTATCAGACATATTATGGTGTACTTATCAGACATATGACCAACGTAATTTTTATATTTTTTTTCGAATCTGATTAAAATTATCAGACATAATGATGTAATTATGTATGACCAATCTAAAATTATGATATGCGTACGGGTAACATTCTGCGATGGTGTAAGTCGAATCTTTGTTTTTTTTTTCTTATTTTAAAGAGATTTCCGATAGTCACCTTGACAAAATTTGTGCCCCTTGTGAAGACTAATACAACACGACTTGAAGTAATATGGTGATTTTACAAGCTTTTATTTAGCTTGAACCGTTTCTTTATTTCTAGGGTCAAATCCAGTGGTCAAATTGACTTGAAATTTGGTATACTTATGTGAATCTGGTGACAATGGTGGTGGTGTTTTTTTTTTAATTCTATTTGAGATGTAATTGGTTGATTGGCATTTTAATATGATACTTTTAATATGACTTTTATTATGACTTTATAATTTTTAAGCCTAGAGTTAAGAAAACTATTCAATTTTATTTATTTTGTGATATTTAGTTTGATTTATTATTTTTCTCACGTCCTATCTTACAATTTACTGGCACCGATTCTCTAAATGATTTCGTTCGCCGACATGCCACATCATATTTGTTCTTTTGTTTATTTATCAGTGATAAATTATCACCTAATTGTATTTACCTATGTTGACGAAATAATTGAATACGTTTTTTTTTTCATTTGAATACAATAAATCCAGATAGTCCAGCCAGGATAGTCTCCGCAGAAGGGAACTCCTTAATGGTTAATTGCTTAGCCTTAAAATTTGGTACGGAAATGTAGTTTGAAACAGACTTTTTGTGTAGGGTAGGTTTTGGGTAGGTTTTAACTTTTGATATCTCTGTATAACGTATTCATAAAACTGTCTTAATATCTATCATATAAAAGTGAACCGCCAGAACGGGAAAAAACGAGACAGAGCAGGATGGCGCTCTACAACACCATTATGACACGTTTCTCCCAAACAAAGCATTATTTCTCTGGAGTTTTAAAGCAATTCGATTCTTGGCCTTGGGAATCGCGAAAAACTTGACAAAATGTGATATTGAGTGTGTAAATTTTGTATATTAAGCAAAATAAAATCACAAGTTCGAATTTCGAGCCAAAGACGAGTGATCTATTATCTATGCCCGTGTTGCCATTCAGGAAAAATAATTCTATTCATTATCCTGCATTGCAGTCTGTAAATCTCTTTACCCATTCATTGCCGCGCGCCAGATTACGCTGGGCTTAGAGTCATTAAATTTGGTATGTAGATAGCTGGATGTCTGAAATATCACATAGGCTACTTTTATTCCAATATTCCCAAATATTACGATATCAATTTTGGGATTTCTCACGGGAATTTGATAATACTATCTAATATCCAAAGCTAAAACTATATATAAACTAAACTAATATTACAAAATAAAAATGTCATCCAAATTTTCTGCCTCAGGCATTGACCCCAAGACACTGGCAGCATTACCTCTCTGAACTGTTATTCCTAATCTTTGCGAGAGGTAAGTGCCAGCCAGGTGCCAGCCCTGGGGTCGCCTGAGGCCAAAAACAGACGAGTAGATAAGTCCTTGCTAAAAAGTTTGGTGTCTTTCGACCATGGTCCCATTGTCTCGAAAGCAAGCGCCGCAAACTCAACTCAACCAGATCGAATAGTTTACGCGTGCGAAGCCGCGGGTAAACACTAGTTAATACCTACAATAATACATTTGCTGTAGTAGACGCGTATACTTACTGCAGCATAATGCTAAGTCAAATTCTTTTTCGACTTATTTGTGTATTATTTTAAGAGTCAGTGTACCTTTTGATGTATCATAAAGTTATGTCTATATCTGTCTGTTTGAAGTTGAAAATCTCGTTCGTGATAAATTTTGTTTCCTTTTTTTTCAGTGGGTAAAATTAAATGTTAATTTTCTGTTACAATAAGCGCTTTTAACGGTAAGATTTCCTATTTTCTAACCGTGTTTTTCATCTTTTTTGCTAACCCAATTGTATTTAGATGCTGCTTGTGGTGTCAAAAGTACAAATTATATGAAATGATCCTTGATGAATAATAATAAAGTAATGAATAAAGTAATCATGTGATTGTCTTTATGGCAATTATAAGGTACGATACAAGTTTTAATGACTTCCTGATACAAGTTTCCAAATTAATTCGAGTTTAAACTGTGTAACTTATGTGTATAAGTACCTAATTATAACCGTTACTTTTTGTCAATTAAAATAATACTTGAATAACGGCATAAATATGACAAACTCGAAACCTATGCAGAAGCAACGTCACACGACGCTGTCTACTCGTAGCCACGAGGGGGGATAGCTACTCCAAAATTCATTCGTTATAATTTCGTTCGTTTTTGTCCCATAGAACATACATACATTACATGAGTAATTTTGGCCATGAACACAATCCGCGGGCGGAAGACCAAGAGAGGTCGGAGGGGGCAAGAGAGGGTGGAAGAGTTGGTGCTACCCGACCAGCCAGGGGTGCCGCTACCTGCGCCCAGAGAGGAGCCCTATCAGCAAGCGCCACTTCGCAGTAACCGCTGTAAGTCTTTCTTCATGGCATGCATAAGCCTCCTCGCAGTGGGAGTGTAGAGGTAGTTCCCAAGTGTCTCCAGTGCCCGAAAAATGATAATCTCGGAGATGCAAGTCCGGTTCGATCCTCTAGTCAGACCACTAGGCTATCGTGACGTAAATGTTGCTTGTTACCTTAGATGAATGATTGGTCTCGAGCGCGCGAGACCAATCATTCATCTAAGCTTGTTACATTACAAGAGTCCGTTCCGTGACACGATTAACATATAAAGTGGTTTGAAAAAATATGGTGTCTCCCTGAAACATAAAATTGGGGTCATTTTTATTACGCTAAAACACGCGATAGTAATATTTACCTCGACGTTTCACCCACGTAACAGTGGCCGTGGTCACGAGTAGACTGAAGTGTATGTTCGAACTACCCGCACTTGATCACAAAGAGTACCGGCACTCGTATCGCGAACTACCCGCACTTGGTCATTTTTAGTTGTCACAAAAGTTTAAAACATTATATTTTTTATTATATTATTCAAGCATAAAGATGATGTAGTATCGTACAGCCTTTTAACGTGCTTATTGGTCTATTTTAGGTACGCGATCGGACCCGGTTGGACTGAATGAACGACCAACACACCAAGAAAGTCATATCGTCCAGAAGGTAAAGTATTTTTCTACTACTGGGCAAGGGAGATATCCCTTTCGTCATTCTTCAAGTTAGAATACCTCGTGCCTACAGTACGATTACTTGGAGTTAACACTTGACAGATGGGCGTGCCTTCAGTTAATTTTCAACTTTGACGTCATACAAATAAAATAGTTTTTACATAATCACGTTGGGTATGACGTCAAAGTTGAAAATTGACTGAAGGCACGCCCATCTGTCAAGTGTTAACTCGAATTAATCAAACTGTACAGTCAAGGGCAAAGATATCGACACGGCCAAAGTTGCAAAAATATGTATACATGGCCTTAATGTTAAGTGCATAGAGTCGCGTATACATACATTTATTGCAACTTTGGCCGTGTCGATATCTTTGCCCTTGACTGTACCTACCTACCTACACATTGAGTCTCACAATTGGGCAAAGGCCTTCCGTTCTTTTTGATATCAACTCTGTCAAGAATATGCTCTTACGGTCATACCACTCAATTGTATACCTAAGCGTCCAAGTCCGCCCCGCTGCGATCAACATAAAATGCTTGTCCAGGAACCCAAAGAGCTTCGAAGGGTTTTGGAACCAGCATTGTGGATTTATTTAGTAGGAAATAATTGGCCCGTAAATACACTATTAATATCGTTACTTTCACGCGAATATTATAGGTAGATAGTCCCATGAGAGTTAAAGTGAATGATTACACACACAGCTATAACAAGTCGTGTAATAACAGCAGAATTTTGACATTTATGGCGGCCACATACAATTGGAATTTCGATTCGAAATATCGATTCGGAATTCCGTAAATACATCACACACGTACGTTTATTTCAATCCCGAAAGCACATGCCACTATGCGGAATTCCGAATCAGAGACAAGTTCGAACGGAAACTACTGTCTGTATGTGATGTACTGTGATTTACTGCGTTCGATATCCCGAATCGATTCTTCGAATTGAAATTCCAAAACGTCCCCTTTTTATGCAATAAGTTATTTGAAGAAGAGAAACCGCACGATTTTTGGTATCGAATTGGTTTCGATCAGTTCAAAGAACACACGTTGGCAAAGTTCAGCCCAAGTAATTTGGATTTAACTTCACTATGATAGACAGTGTTACGCACTATAGTTTTGAAATAAGTAATAGGTACTAAGTACATTTTTATATGTTTCTTGCAGATCTCTATAGGTACCGGACATACCGAGGTGCTTAAGGATAGATATGACCGAGTCGATTGGCTGAATTATGATACAGCGACGCGCACACTGCTCCGTGCTGTATTTTCTAGTTTGTACGTAATTTATAGTATTTTAAACTCTCGTGATTTTCTCGGCTCAGGATGGCTTCGTCTACAGTCCCAGTCACCTTTTTAAATCGTCCTCATTCTCATAATTATGTTCTACTGTTCTGATTCGCCAACATGTCTATATCGTCACATTCCTATACATGATAAATAAAAAAAAATAAACTGTTTATTATCAATCAGAATAACATTACAAAATTTTATAATTTTATAACGTACGCTTTCTTACGTGGTTTACATCCACATTCCTAATTAGACTACAGTGCCAACTCGTCAACATTCCTTTTTAGACCACAGTGCCAAATCGTCAACAGTATTGTATCGTTCATTATTCAGACTTCTCAATTTTCTGTTATTCTGCCTGTAGACGCCACGGGGTTCGCAGTTTTCTGTGCTTAGACGCATGTTTCATCAAAATCGGTTTAGCTGTTTTTGAGATATTGAACTTTGAAGTGACAAAGACGGGGTTTTCCAATTTTTTGTTGGTTATAACTGTGCCCAGTCTAAAACAGTAATAAAACAAAACAATACAGTATAATACTCCAATTAAATGTTTTAGCGAGGTTGCATGCATGGGTAGGTGCTATTTAGTTAATTTAATAGTGGCCGTTTTTCTGGTCGTCTGTTTATTTTCTAAAAACGGCGAATCGCAACTGACGAGTACAAGTTAGGGGTGCCACTCTTTACCGGCCCGGATAATACCAACATGGAAATACCGACCCTGTTTTTCGTGTACACGCCCATAGAAGCCCATGCCAGTTTCTATGGGCGTGTACCTACATGTAAACAAGGTAGATATTTCCATGTCGGTATTATCCGGGCGGGTAAAGAGTGTCACCCCAAATTAGGAGTGTGGAGTCACAAATCCAGTTGGATAACTTACTTAGCAAAACAGTATTTTTTTTAATAATTAAGGTATTTAGTAGTAAATGCAATAAACTAATATAAAATAAAAAAATACTTTTGGAGTGTCTGAGGTTTGTACATAGTCATTTAATTAACACCTTGTATAAGTGCCAACAAATTATTTATCTATGTTTATATTCTATCAATACTTTAACACGTGTTATCTCTCATCAAAACAATTAATTTAAATTTGAAATGAAGGAAACTCGTATATAAGTTTTTCGTTTTAATTTTCCGAACAAAAGAAATAATTAAAATGCTTTCCAAACATAGTCATGTCTGTACTTAACTGACAAGATGTTTAATTCTTTCAATCAAGTGAACATGTTTGTCACAAGTAAATGTCAAATGATCAGCGGATTTATTTTTTTAATTTTAGAGGTATCATAAAGTAGCCAGTTCAGAAGAAGAGAGATAGCTAAGAAGTGCTTCAGTAACTGACTGAATTTATAAAATTAATTTATGTATTAAAACTTCATCTTTGATTGTATTTTCAGCATTCTGGCATCGCGCACTCTGACAGGATATCTACCATACCCTCCTCATGGTCGTACACTACGACTTAAAAAGTCAGCCGTTAACGACATCATCGTCGAGGTGACCAGAAGGTTCAGAGTGTGCTCTGCATGTGTGAAGTTAGTATTTTTGTTTTTGAGAGATTTAGCCAATATAACGGAACCTGCAAAAAAAGTTTATTTTTTTAACATGATCAATGTTTAAAATTATTATTCTTATTATAAGCCGTGGTGGCCTAGTGGTTTGACCTATCGCCTCTCAAGCAGAGGGTCGTGGGTTCAAACCCCGGGTCGCACCTCTGAGTTTTTCGAAATTAATGTGCGGAATTACATTTGAATTTTACCACGAGCTTTGCAGTGAAGGAAAACAGCTTGAGGAAACCTGCACAAACCTGCAAAATGCAAAGATGCAATTCAATGGTGCGTGTGAAGTTCCCAATCCGCACTGGGCCCGCGTGGGAACTATGGCCCAAGCCCTCTTGTTCTGAGAGGAGGCCTGTGCCCAGCAGTGGGACGTATATAGGGTGGGATGGTACGCACAGTCGAACTATTTAATTCCTGACCCACCGTAGAACGTTCTCACAGTAAGTGTCGTAATAAATTCCCTTGTCAGAGATGCAATGTCCCTATAACTTTTTTTACGATAAGGTTCCACATGTATACCAGGGTTCCACAATTGGTTAAACTAAATAGGATAAAGACATTTTAACAGAATTGTTATAAAACAAACCTGACCTAACCTATAGTTTTCTATAGGATGACCATTTAATTTTTTCAGAAAAAAAATAAAGTTTCAGTGGGAAAAAACTATGACAAACGATTATTCGGACAAACATTACGGTATGACTAGCGAAAAGTATGCGAACTTTGGCGCTCCGGTAGCTCAGTTATGCGAGTAGAATCGAACCTTGCATTAAAAGCCCATGGCCAGAGGCAGTCTGTATAATCTAACCAACAAGAAGTTGGAAAACCCCGACTTTGTCACTTCAAAGTTCAATATCTCAAAAACTGCATTCAAATCGGTCCACCCGTTTAAGAGCTACGGTGCCACAGACAGACAGACATACAGACACACATAGCGGTCAAACTTATAACAACCCTCTTTTTGCGTGGGGGACTAAAAATGGTATTTAGCGATGATAATCCAAATTATTTTTTTGTTGCAGAAGGGTGATTGTAGCCAAATGTTTTGAGGAGTGCATGTTCAGAAGAGGTTTGGAACAGCGTTGGATTGATATAGAACGAGAAGTCAGACTACGCTACACAATCATGTTCCATCCTCGCGCTTTTGGGTGACCTAGTGGCTCAGAATACTTCCGTCCTTATGCGGAAGTAACTATGTCTATCGGTCTGTTGGGCTACTACGAAATTCGAAGTTCGTATCGTGCGGTCCCTCTCACTCTCGTACTGAATAACATAAGCGTCAGTGGGACGGCAAGAGAGGAAGTTCGAATTTTGCACTTCGTAGAATAGGGCCTGGTTACCTCTACCTACACTGCACTACACTCTCGAACCGCTGAATAATGCACCGCTGATGTAATTTGGTGAAGAAAGTTGGATAATTCTGGGATCGCAATCAAAAAATTATTCACAGATTCTTGTGCAATTCAGCTAGTATCGAAAAACTAGAAGTATTCGGGTACCGCCTGCAACCAAGTCCAAAATCTTGTGTATTAACTATGCTTAAAGTGAATTTTGGGTTAAGAGGATTTTTTTTATTCGACTGGATGGCAAACGAGCAAGTGGGTCACCTGATGGTAAGAGATTACCACCGCCCATAGACACCTGCAACACCAGGAGGATTGCAGATGCGTTGCCAACCTAGAGGCCTAAGATGGGATACCTCAAGTGCCAGTAATTTCACCGGCTGTCTTACTCTCCACGCCGAAACACAACAATGTAAGCACTGCTATTTCACGGCAGGATTAGCGAGCAAGAAGGTCCTGTTTTGAGGATTATGTAGTCACGGCTAATCGTGCAGACAACTACGTTATAGTTTATTAGATGTTCGAAATAAATATTTTACATTTGATATCTTTCTTTAATTATATTCAAAACTTAGAGAGTTTTTGATAACATTGATATAGATAAGTAAGTGAAGAACAAATAGGTAACATTATAAGACGACCAAAACCTGAAACTTGATATAAGTAACTATACAATTTTACGACAATCTTTTTGGTACGGTCGTGGTAGGTACGGTCGATGTACAGACCAAATACCTGAAATAAATAAATATAATATTAAATGATTAATTACATTACATCAACATCACACACATTAGTTCACTTAAAAAATATTTTTTACAAGCTTTTATTTAGTTTCACCTGTCTGTCGTTCGTCTGTCTGTCAAATCTTGCAAGTTAAATTCGATCAACTTTCAGTACCACTACCATGAGTTTACAGTGACCGTACTCGATAGCGACGGCGTAAATTATTTGTATGGAGAGATTGTACAGCGCCTCTACAAATAATTTACGGATGTGGTATGGTACAAGTAGTTGGATTGACTTGAAATTTGGTATACTGTGTAACTTGCGTGACAATACAATAATCTGGTAGTGACATCCTGGTAGTCCAACTAGAGTCGTCTCCACAGGACGGAACTCTTCAACGGTTAATGGCATCGACTTGAAATTTGGTATGCAAATGTAGTTTGAGTGACAATAAAGTACAGCCAGCAAAAAAGCTTGTATTCAAAATTTAATTTTTACCAAAAACTTTTTATTATTTATAACAAAACAAGCTTTTGCCCGCGGCTTCACCCGCATGGAAATCGGTCATCGCGCGCACTGTTTCCTCGGGAACTGTGCATTTTTCTGGGATATAGGTAAAGTAGCCTGTCACTCTCTAGCCCATAAACTATCTCTATGCCAAAAATCACGTCAATTCGTCGCTCCGTTTTGACGTGAAAGACGGATAAACATAGAAACACACAAACAAACAAACACACTTTTGCATTTAAAATATTAAGTATGGATGGATATTAAGCTAAAGATCGGCCAATATGCCTAAAAAATCTTCCAGATAAAAAATAATTAGTGTGTAGGTACCTCCTTAATTCTGAGCACTTGGCCGTTTTAGGATGAAACCAGAATAGCTAATTTACCTTAACTCTTAATACTTAAGGCCCCATTTATTGGAGCATAATACCACAGAATCAAAAGTAGCTATCGAATAAGTACATACCTGACAAAGGCTATTTTTAAAGCTGGTTATTATTTTTTATTATTACAATGGATATTATAACTTGTAACTAAAACAATAAGGTTGAATTTCCAAGTCAATGCATGTGGTCGCTAAATCGGCTCTACCTTTTTAAGAGTTAAATAATAGTTTGCCATTTACTGTTGGGGAAAAAAAGTTCTCGAGTGGTGACCGCGAACCGGAAGACGAAGCGTTGGCAGGCGTCCCACTAGGTGGACTGACGGCATCGTGAGAATTGCGGCTAACCGGTGGATGCAAGGGAGAGTTGGCGTTCTAAGGGCCTTTGTTCAGCAGTGGACGTCTTCTGGCTGATTATGATGATGATAATGATGAATAGTTTGCACTGTAGGTATATCACAAAACAAATCATTAGTTTAGGTACCTACTTCTAATAATGTGTATGAAATGTAGTCTTATGACATGTTCCAACTTGGGTCGTTAGAATTAATTTCTACGAAAAAACAGAGAACGTGCTTCAAAAAGTTACATTCATTAATGAGTTAGCGCCTCATATGTACCTATTAAAATCTATGAAAACACTAAAAAAACTTGTGTTCATGTACAGGATATACATATACGACATAAATAATCTAACTAACAAAAAGTTGGAAAACCCCCGACTTTGTCACTTCAAAGTTCAATATCTCAAAACCTGCTTTCAATTAAATAAAACCTGCAATTAAATAAAAATCGGTCCACCCATTTAAGAGCTACGGTGCCACAGACAGACAGACGGACACACACACAGACACTTATAGCGATCAAACTTATAACACCGCTCTTTTTGCGTCGGGGGTTAAAAAACGACGCCGATTCTCGAAGAAAATACTAAGTAGCGATAACAATTCTATTTTTCCTCTTAATATTTATTCGGTGGAATTACTGAAGACCATTTTAAAACTCGAATGGTCACGTAGACAGATGTTTTGTTGTGTTAAAATAATAACATTATGACGTAGGTAGGTACATTATGTTTCATTATCCTTACAAAGCTGGGTTTTCCTTAAGTGGGTGAATAACATAGTTGTATTTAGCCAGAGCTGTAGGTATCTGTCCCCAAATATACTTACGTGTTTAATGGGCAACAGCTATCAAGTTTTATTTATTTTACTTCCTGAAAAGGTCATTTATTTTTATTGGGTTTTTTTTCCTATTTGCCCTAATAATGGAAAAAACTACACCGCAGTAGGTCTCTGGTCACATTTTTGTGTAGGTAAACAATTCGTGCTGAGTAAGAAAATTTCATATGGTACAGACCAGTGGCAAATATTAGGTCATTTACGTGGCTTTTGTATGTTTGCGTGTGTGTGTATGTGTAGCCGTAGCGCACTGATTTCATAGGGCAGGGTCGCAGCGAGCGTTTTGTTGCGTAAAAAAGATTTCTGTTATGGGAAAAATTACCGTCGACAAGCCTAAATACGTCTTGGCATGCCCCAGTCTTGGCAAGCATCATTACAAATTATCGCATTGTCATCAGCTACCTTCATGGAATACTACCTTATCAAAACAAGCACGGGGATCCAACAAAATAATGTGTCGTCGTCGTCGTCCCTTCTTCCCCCGGCCGGAGGCTCTGAAAAATATCCAGTGTTAAAGTTAACACATTGCGTGTTGCTGTGTCTTCGAACGCGAACCGCAGAACAATGAATGCTTACACAAAAAACCGTTACAAAGCGGTTGCATTCATGATTATTAGGTTAAACTATACATAAACCACACCGTCAATATCTTGAATATTTAATTAATTAAGCCTTTAAGAGGCCACAGACGGTGGTGGTGTGTGCGGTGCGGTCTTGCGGCAAAGGAAAAACACACAAACTCACTTTGTGGTTATGGATCTCGGTTCAGACCGTAGAATATTAATTAGCTGCTTTGTACCTAACAACTCATTCATTATAATTCAATAACATGATGAATCGAAGTTACAGTCACATCATCATTATCATCATATTAATAGGGCGTCTATTGTTGGACATAGGCCGCCCCCATAGACCTCCTGTTGCTTCGGTCGGAAGCGGCCTGCATCCAACGTGAGTCTGCGGCTTTAACCAGGTCATCCGTCCATCTAGTCCAGCGGTTCTTAACCTTTTAGTCAGGAGGGACCATTTGACAAAATTTCTGTCTTGCCATGGACCAGCACCAACTGTTTGAAGGTAAGATAAGGTAAAAGTAAAATTGTAAATGAATGAACGGTTGCGACCGCTACTTGACTGGCGCGTCGTTTTGCCAAGTCGTTGTTGATGGCTTCGCGGACTACTTCGAGTTCTTCCAGGGACCACCAGTGGTCCGCGGACCACCGGTTAAGAACCATACTGATCTAGACCATATCAATGAAGTACAATATTTTTGGTTAAAAATATTCGAGATAGGTACATAATACCGGGTGTGGCCTATAACACGGGCAAATAATTAAAACATAGAGCGTACTCGTCAAACTGAACAACATTAGTTCAGCGACTTTTAAAAATAATTCGTTTTTTTATTTTTATTACACTTTAGTTTATTCGAAAAAGCAATGTAAAGCATAATGTTTGATGTTTATAGTGTGACAGGCGACGTCAGTTGGGTTCTAGGATGGCGTACATTGAATTTACTTTAGTTTGTTAGAAAAGTTAAGTTTTAATTTTACTTAAGTGGGTCCATGATGATCCAATTACCGGTAACCTATAGAACCTCTGTTTTTAATATTAGGTATTCCCGGTTCTGTGCCACACACTGTATTTAATTTTTATTGTTAATAACATCTGCCCTAAGAAGATAGAGTGCAGGGAAACAATAATCATTGCGGTTTTTGGGTCACGAGGTCGAGGTCAGATTGTGCCGATATTTTTGACTACGCACAGCAGTCAAGGGCAAAGATATCGACACGGCCACAGTTGCAAAAATACGTATACACGATCTTAATGTTAAGTGCATAAAGTCGTGTATACATATTTTTGTAACTTTGGCCGTGTCGATATCTTTGCCCTTGACTGTACGAGTACTTCCGAGTATTCCTTGATTAGGGTTTGACACTCATACCACCTAGCGATATTTCACCTGTCAGAAAAACATCATTACAAGCATTCATGCCTGTTTCAAGGCTGTTTGTTGTTGTTGTTGTTGCTGTCAAGTCAAATCTAGCAAGTTATAATTATTTTGATCCACTTCCACTGGTTAAATCGACTGAAAAGGATAATGCAAGTTGGATGCCAATGCAAGTACCTACAATCAACATGCAGGTGCAGACAGCAAAACAAGATTGTATTAAAAATTAAATTTTTAACAGAAACTTTCTATAATAAAAATTATGTATGTACAGTAAGGCGTATATTTTTCGCTACTCAGCAAGCGACAATTGCCTGGTGTTATTACGCAGGCGTTTAACTGCTTTGTCGCCGGAAATTAATTGCGGTGCAACGGATTAAAATTATAAAAACGTCTGAAGCAAATTTGATGTAACTAGCATGCATGTATGTAATCCATCCTCAAAAATCGTTAAATCAATTTATCGGACATGACGGTGTTATAGCTGTCTCATGGTACGAGGGCAAACTTCTTTGGTACGGGGCAATTTTTACATATCTTGAAAGATAAACATTATATGACCTATGCCTATACATTGAAATTATATTAAATTAAAATTATAAAATCACATAGGTTTAAGTATGTAAACTCCCACCCTTTAGGAGACTTAACTGCCTACTTCGGCGCGGACGAGGGGTTGTCGATGTCTATTTTGGATGAATTACCTACTGGCTAATAATTTTAGTACGAAAGTTAACTTGAAATAAATGTCTGTGTCTAGACAAACAAGATTCTATGCCGCTATATTATTATTATTATAGATACTAAATTTAAAAATAATACTTATAAATTTGCCGGAGTGGCGATGGCGACTTTGTACATATTACTCATGTTTACCTACACATAATACTATAACTATACCGGGTGTGGCCTTTAATACGAGCAAAAAATTTATACATAGATCGTCCTCGTCAAACTGAACAACATTAGTTCATTGACTTTTCAAAATAATGGAGTCTTTGAATTTTCCTTTTTTCATACAAATTAAATACTGCTGCTACAAACATCAAGCATTTTGCTTTACATTGCTTCTTCGAATAAACTAATGAACTGCTGGCTACTACACTACACATATTACAACTAATTTACTACTAAACTAATACAAAAAATACGTAAGTACGAGTACACGAACGTAAAAGGTGATCAAGTGCAAGACGAGCGAGCTAAAATCAAAACGTACGGCACCGACGGCAGCGCAGCCTTGACTACCGAACCGAAAGAAAAGCCGAAAACTTAATCCTCCTTAATTTATCAGTGTGTGCGTGCGGCGGGTGCGTGCGTACCGACGCCAACCGGCGCGCACACATTTAGGACGTTTATTCGAGCGTTTCAACCGCCCCATTTATCTGGTCACATTTTAAATTTAGCCAACCTAAACCAACCTAAAACTTTACCAACTAATAACACTTACACCATGCAACAATGCTGAAATTTTAGAAATAATACGTGAACTAAACTCAAATTGTAGTGTAGGAGTGGATGGTGTGAGCACCAAAGTACTACAATGTATCAGTGTCGATATTGTGAGCAATTTAACTGCATGCATAAACGCTTGTTTTGAAAATGGCATATTTCCTGATGAGTTGAAAGTAGCTAAAGTTACTCCCATTTTTAAATCTGGATGCAAGTCAGACCCCGGAAACTATCGTCCTATATCAGTTCTTCCAATACCATCCAAGGTTTTTCGAGCGAGTTCTGTATGCACGCCTAGACCAATATTTAACCTCAATAAATTTCTTTTTCGAGCGACAATATGGTTTCAGATCACAATCAAACACAATGTCTGCTACAGTCGACCTTATCACAAAAATTAAAACAAATATTGCCCAGAAACGGGTGGCTCTAGGCGTATTCATAGATTTGAAGAAAGCTTTCGACACAGTGAGCCACTCTATTTTACTTCAAAAACTAAACTGCATAGGAATATCAGGAAATGCACACAAAATTTTTGAATCTTACCTTACAAATCGTCAGCAAGTGGTAAAAATAGGTGAAAACCAGAGTACACCTTCAAAAATAACTTTTGGCATCCCACAAGGCTCAATAATTGGCCCTTTGCTATTTTTAATTTATGTCAATGATATTAAAAATTTAAATCTGCACGGCCACCTGTCACTGTATGCAGATGATACCTGCATTTTCTACTTCGGAACGTCTATAAATGACCTAGTCGCTCTGGCACAGGATGATTTAAACAGATTGCACTCGTGGTTTCGTTTTAATCTTCTGACTATAAATGCTTCAAAAACGTGTTATATTATATTTAAAAATAAAAATAAAAAAATACCTACACATCACCATCTCGAACTCGATGGAGAAATAATAACACAAAAATATGAAGAGAAATATCTTGGTCTTAGATTGGATAGTTGTTTAAATTGGAATGTGCATATAGAACATGTTAAATCGAAACTTTCATGCCTTTTGGGCTCACTGCGAGGCATTGTTCGATGCCTTCCGCGCCAGGTGAGACAAACTATATACAATTCATTGGTAAAACCTCATTTAACATACCTCATTGAGATCTGGGGAAATGCACCAAAAACAAATCTCAAAAACCTACAAATCGCCCAAAATAAAATAGTCAAATTATTATTTCACTATAATTACCTTACACCGACGGTTAAAATTTATAATGAAACAAAAATTATGAATCTTAAACAATTACACATGTACCACACCTGCATATTAATTAGGAAAATCCTTAAAAAATCCATCCACACCGAAATGATATTCACTAAAGTTCATCAGGTACTTAACCGTAACAGTCGAAGAAAAGACCACATTGTTTTACCTAAAATACGCACTGCCCATGGCAGAAGGATGGTGAGTTTTGCGGGGGTACAACTATATAATACTCTTCCTAAAGAAATAAAAAACGCAAACTCGTTTAATATTTTTAAAAATAAATTGAGGAAATACGTTACCAATAATTGTAATCTAGTAAAGTAGTATAGTATTTTTTTTTTTTATTTTCGGTTCCACTGTATTTACTTGACCACTGTGGTTCTACTGTTTTGCGTTACATCGACAAACTGATGCTTCATTTTTTACTACCCACATTGAAAAATAAATGTTATTACAACAGTGATGAAAATATTTGTGCAGATTTACAACGCTCTTTTTTTTTTGTTGTATTGGTTTTGTTTAACACTAATAGTAACTACTAATACTCTAAGTGCTTAAATTTTTGTATCTTTTGTGCGCTGTTATCGTGAGTGTTCGAGTGAGGGGCTATAGCTACCCGCTTTGGAAGCAAAATTAAGTGCAAATATAGGTAATGAAATTGTCTTTAATTAATATGTAATTATTAGAGATGTGCCGATCATGACTTTGGCCGACTAGCCGACTAGCCGATTAGTCGGTTGTAAAGAAGCCGACTAATCGGCCGACTAGTCGGCCAAGCCGATCACAGTTTTAGGGATTTCGTGACGCTTTGTTAACCAGCTGATTTGGGCGCAAGTCGCAACCGACGCCTGTAAGCGTATCGGAACCAGTTTATTTTATTTTATTCGTATTATTTTATTTCTAGACTTTTGCTTTTGTATCTAACAAAGCGGTGTTTTTGTGAAAAAAATATTGTGTAAAAATAATGCCTACTATTATTGTTCATTAAAGTGAAAGAGCTAAAAAATAAATTAATTTAATCATGTCAAAAAGAACGGCATCCGAAAAGGCTATAGAACCGTAGACCACATACATGCGTTGCGGCAGGTTTTACAGAAGACCGAAGAGTATAACCTCCCCCTTTGCCTTGCATTTGTGGACTACGAGAAAGCCTTTGATTCGATCGAGACTTGGGCTGTGCTGCAGGCTCTCCAGCGGTGCCAAGTTGACTACCGGTATATCGAAGTGTTGAAGTGTCTGTACGAAAACGCCACTATGTCCGTCCGACTACGGGACTAGAGCACGACGCCTATTCCTCTGCAGCGGGGAGTCAGACAAGGAGATGTGATCTCTCCGAAACTGTTCACTGCTGCACTGGAGGATGCTTTTAAGATTCTGAACTGGGAAGGACAAGACATCAACATTAATGGCGAGTACTTTAATCACCTTCGACTCGCCGACGATATTGTGGTCATGGCTGAGAGACCATGGAGGACTTCAGTGCTATGCTCGCCGACCTCAGCAGTTTTCGACCGAGTTGGCCTGAAAATAAACATAGACAAGACGTAAGTCATGTCTAATGTCCATGTTGTGCCAACTTCCGTAATAGCAGAGGCTCTGCGCTCGAAGTTGTTGACAACTATGTATACCTGAGACTAACAGTCCAGATAGGTAGATCCAATTTCGAGAAAGAGATCACTCGTCGAATCCGACTCGGCTGGACAGCGTTCGGGAAGCTTCGCAGTGTCTTTTCTTCCAATTTATCGCAGTGTTTGAAGTCAAAAGTCTTTGACCAATGTGTGTTGCCGTGATGACTTACGGATCTGAGACGTGCGTGGTCGCTAACGATGGGCCTCATGAGGAAACTCAAAGTCACTCAGAGGGCTATGCACAAGGTTTCTCTGCGGGATAGAATCCGAAATGATGATATCCGCAGTAAAACTAAGGTTACCGACATAGCCCGAAGAATTGCGAAACTAAAGTGGCAGTGGGCAGGGCACATTGCTCGCAGAACTGATGGCCGATAGGATCAGAAGGTTCACGAATGGCGTCCGCGGACCGGGAGACGAGGTGTCCGTAGGCCTCCAACAAGATGGAGCGACGACCCGGTTAAGATCGCGGGATCGCGGTGAATGCCGAAAGCACAAGACTGGTCTGAGTGGAGAGCCTTGGAGGAGGCCTATGTCCAGCTGTGGACGTCTTTCGGCTGACATGATGATGTCAAACAGAAAGTCTCGTGTAAGGATTTTTTGAACAATTAGACAATGATTCCCATAAAGTCAAGTAGGTAGAACTAATGACAAAATATAATTTCTCGTGTGGGCAAGGAAAAACAGTAAATACTACAAAAATTAACAGCTTAAGGTTTTTATATAATGTAATTCCCCCTCTGTGTACCTATACCTACATGAAATATATATTTTATATATATTTTATTGAAAATATACGTACAAAGTAAGAAGCCGGATAGTCGGCGCTTTTTGCCGACTATTCGCCGACTAGTCGCCGACTACGAAAGTGGCCGGATAGTCGGCTTTCCCGACTAGTCGGCGACTAGTCGGCACATCTCTAGTAATTATTAACAATTAGTATTATGTTTTACTAACAAATATGTTTAACTTTAAGTTTTAACGTACGCTGCGCTGCACAGCTTATGTATTGTTTTCTCTGTAAGTGAACATTGTTCTTTTGAGAAAAATAAATGTCTTTAACCTGAAATGAATTGGCTGTAGATTCTGATGCCGTTTTCAATTATTTGTTAAGAGTTCCTGTATTTCTACCAGATAACTAAAAAAACTATATCGGAATATTCGGCCATTTTTACCGAAATGTGTCCAGATAAATGAGGCGGTTGAAACGCTCAAATAATCGCCCTTTAAGCCGCGAGATGTACTTTTGTTTGTAGTGAACTTACTTCTCCTATTTTACTATGGCACAATTCACTGCAATAAATTTCCCACAAGGGTCAGTACAATGACTAGTACTAAACATTTAGTTACTTGCCTCGTGAATAGTGTTTAGGGATGCAAAATTTCTTGTTTTGTATCGATATTGCAAATATTGTAAGTATTGCAATGGATCTTTTAAATTTAACTTGATTATCTTGAGATACACATCGTTTTTTTTATTATATTTAAACTGCAAAATGATTAAGTTACACAAACTAAAACTTAAATATAAGTAACGATATTTTAATACAGTAACAATAAAGCGAAGATGTTTAGTAAACATTACTTACTATTAACAGAAGAATAAGTTTAGATTTTGAACCTTATACAATTTCGTAAATCAGATATCATTTCAAGTACGAACTACATTATGATTAAGTAGTACGCTGCGTTATTTTTGATCTGAAATTCCAGCTAAACGGTCGGTAAAATACTACCTAACTAAATATCGAATTGTCAGTTATCGATACCAAAATATCGTGTTATCGAACTTGCATCACTAGCGTAAACCTATCACTGACGGCGCTCAATGCAACAGGTGCATTTTTTAGCCCGGCTCGGCTGTCTTCGCGACGGGGGGCGGGCTCTCGCGAGACACGCCCTCTCCTAGCCCAGACACGCCCACTCACCGTCTTACGAAACTTTTAATGAACCTAAGACAACTTAAATAACCATTACGTCAATGAAATTGAAAATGAGTAAATTTTTTGTTCGTTGGCAAACATTATACGTGCATTAATTGGGAAAATTAGAGAGCGTGCAATTTCAAATAGGATTGATTCCGCAACTTAATTAAGTGCCAGATACAAAACGAGTAAACAAACCGCAAACATCATTAATTTTAGATAGGTGTACATACCTGGTTATTAGATCAATTACCTACGTTCAATTACGTACTGTAAGTTAATGTGCATACGATATCATAAACTTCACCTTTGAGATGCGAGGTTTTCTGAAACATTAAGATAAATAGGGATTACTGAGGCCTATCGCTTTTATAGATGTCTCTTTCTACACAAACCACAACGCCTAGAGAAGAGCGAGATACTCAACAAAATGAAAAAGCTCATAACAATTTCCCCCGCGACAATGGAGCTAAAACAAAAATGAGACTACGCAAAACTTGCACGCGTTTCGCTCACACACTCGACTGTGACGCTGTGTATAAGCGAGAGGGGGCTACAACGCATTTTCCCAACAAATGAAGCGTGGCCAGACCGCAGATTGACCGCAGAGAATGGAGGCTTGTGACGATGACGGCCGCTCAGTAGTAGACGAGATTTCGCCGCGAACGCACGTGACAGTCATTGTAACGCTGGCTACACACTCGCGCTAACTTACGCACACGTCAAACCGCGCTCTTAGAAACATTGACGCATCGAGAGCGGGAAATCTTGAATTATAATCAGCTGATTACGATATATTAACCGGTGGAAGCGCGGATTGAGGCCTTTTTCTAGGAACGGCCGAATGTCATCCAAGAATTTATATAAACTCGCGATTAGCCCTCAGCGTGTGACTCATCTAAGATGACGAAAGTTAAACTGAAGCACAAAACCCAAGGTCTGCGCTAACTGACTAACTAGAATGTGCACCAAAGTGGGACTGAGGAAAAATTTGTTAATTAAACTGTGCATTTATGCGTAAACCTGTAGATATATAACTGTGTCGACGTAAACAATAAACTAAAATATATAATTAAATTAACAGACTTTGTAACTTTGAATTAAAGAGACTGAATACATTTTAAAGCTCCAAAGATTTAGCAATCGATACAAGACGATTATAAACAGTAATTTATTTAAATACTCATTATAAAAATACAAAGAAGAAATCATATTGGAAGCGCGCCAATTCATTATCATCAATAGCAACAAACAATTGGAGAAAGTGCGCGTACTTTAAATTAATCATTCGTATTCCGTGTGCAGAGCCCATTGCGCGTTTTGTGCCGTAGTTATATGTGGTTGTCTTGTGATGCGGCAGTGAAGGATGCACCTGCCGTACGAGTCGCGAGGCCGGCGCCGGCGCGAGATGGCAGATCTGGAGCCCTACTGGCTGCAGTCCATAGTGGACGAGGCCCTGGCGGAGCACCCAGACCTCGGTGAGAATCATCTAGGTATTTATATGCTTCACATTTATATACATAAATATTACTTATAATTAATTATTTTATGAAGGATTCTGTGTTTACCTTACTTTGTTTCCTGGTTTCAGCAATAAGTAACTTCTTCTACCTATGTACCTACGAGTAGGTACTTGTTAAATTAATAAATTTAAAGTATAATTATAATGCGATACACTTGACAATTAACAAAAATAATAACAAAAATAAAATAAAATAGTTGTATTAGTACTTACAAGGCTGATTTAAAGAATAAATTATATACGACGTACAGTCAAGAACATAAATATCTATACAGCCATAGCGTCAAAATATGTTATAGGTACATACATCTACCTTATGTTTAGTAGCATAAAGCTGTATAGATATTTTTGATGTCTTGGTAACGTACCTATATATTTATGCCCTTGGCCGAACAACAAAATTAGTAGTTTGTTTTGTAGTTTTAAAGTTTTTTTTTAAACGGATTTTTTTCGGGGGCTCCGGTTTGGGAGTAATATATCTCAAATATCATAAAAAAACAACTTTGTAAAGCGTCTAATAGGAAAATAAATATGTATCATACCTGATTTTTTATTGTAAGTATTACCTACGTGCGATTGCATCTATTTGTCAAAGATCAAGGAAAATACCTTATAATCCTTGAATACTTTATAATCTAAGTTAGATACCACGTTCCGATTATTCTGAAGAACCGGAAATATCACGAATAATTGTTGCTATGGAAATCAACTCTTGGCCAAACATAGAGATAAAATATAGAGATCTTGATCCTCCTAAAGAACAGTTTTTTACAAGTGTCCTCAAAAATCGGTACTTACCTCGAGTCCCGGAGTAGGTAGGTAGACATTTTATTTCTAAAATTCAAATAGTTAAAAATTACATTTTTAGCGTCGAGATAGCGTTCGCCATAATACAATACTTACCTATTTTCAATTAGTTTAGCACTATTACTACTACTAATACTACTAGTTGTTTAGTACTATTAGTTGCAGGTGGTAGGACCTTGTGCAAGGTCCGCCCGGATTGCTACCACCATCTTGCTCGCTAATCCTGCCGTGAAGCAGCAGTGCTTGCACTGTTGTGTTTCGGCGTGGAGAGTAAGACAGCCGGTGAAATTACTGGCACGTGAGGTATCCCATCTTAGGCCTCTAGGTTGGCAACGCGTCTGCAATACCCCCGGTGTTGCAGATGTTTGTGGGCGGTGGTGATCTCTTACCATCAGGAGACCCACTTGCTCGTTTGCCATCCAGTCGAATAAAAAAAAAAAAAAAAAAAAACTAATGTTGCTTAGTTCGACGAGTACGATCTATGTTTTAATTTTTTGCTCGTATTACAGGCCACACCCGGGATAACATTTTCCTTGGCCTTTCAAGTTTCATTCTAAAAAAAATGATAAATAAACCTACTCTTATCAGATTCAATTGAGACTCTTCGCAGGCTTATATTATTGTGATAACAGGCGAAACTTACAGTAATATGATAATAGGGGTACATTATACGACTCTAAATGAAGATTCGGTGTATACACATAGCGCCTTCATGCTTTCAAAGAAAAGACATCAACGCAAGAAAGCTAGCAGGCGGGTACATACGTCATGCAATGTATATGTATGTACGGAACATACATATACTCACGCCTGGACCTCACTGGGGTATGCAGAAACTGAAAAACGTCAAACCTGATTGGACACCTATAACATAAACAGAATTACGAGTGCGTTGCTAGCTCTTGGAGGAAAGAGTAATTGTTTGGTTGGTTTTTAGGATTCCGTGCCTGTATAATGACACCTAGAATTAAACAATGCATAGATTCTTAATAGGTACAAATAGGTAAGTCAATAAGCACTCCCAAATATATCTCTAATAAATACAAGTCAATACCACACAAAGCCGCAGCAAATCGCTAGTCAGTGTGAGACAAAACCTATTACAATTAGTGACAATCACCTCGGGTTAGGGCGGCCGTACACCGGACGCTGCACTCATGGTAATGAGCTCGTTGAATGAGCCCTAATGAGGTCAGGGGTTGTCCAACATAACCCGCCGAATATTTGGTGCAGGTGCACTGCAATCCTATCTATAAATGATGATTGGTTGGCATTTGTTTTTAATCACACACATCACGGATTGTTGCTGGGAAACGTTTCTTAGGGCCGCCTAATACTCGGAATTCCGTTTCGGAATTTCGATTCGTTTTTTGTATTTCTAGATGGCGCCACTGTTGCGTGAGGTTTTAAGTGTGACTTTCAAAGTCTGTTACTACGGGCGTGAAAACAAAGTTTAGATCATATTTAATACACCTTAAAACCGTACCATTAAAATATCGAGCAACCACAGTGTTGCGTAGTCCCGTTTTGTTCGGAAAAAAAGGGAGGACAAAAGTTTCCGAAAGACAAAACTGTCTCCAAACAGAGACATTCCTTGCCCGTAACGCATAATTGACATAATTAATTTCAGGTAATGCAAAATATTCACAGAATTATTCTAATTATAAATAAACCCGCGTAGCTCACCCAAAAGCTATGAGATTTGACATTTCGGAGACCTCACGCTACACTAGTGCCTCTAGCGGCAAATTCATACGCGATAGCCTTCATTCCGATACGGAATCCCGAGTGTATGATGTATAGTCAACTAGCTGTTTCCCGCGTCTCCGTCCGCGCCGAATTCGTTTATTATTACTATCCCGCAGGAACTACGCAATTTTCCAGGTTAAAAATCTATACCAAATTTCATTTAAGCTATTATTTATTTCAAGTAATCTTTAGTTGAAAAAATTTAATCCTTAGGCCATTGTTATAATTTTGACCTAAATTTCCTCCAGGACAACTGGGCTACGTTCTTAGGGAGCTTATTAAATATTTTTTTGTTTCGGCACGAGTAAGGTAGGTACTTTGCCATACTCAGTCAAAAGTCAAAAATATTGTGCAGGTACTCTCAATAATTATTAAAACTCATGACTTGTCAAACGTAACAGGAAAATCTGGTACATTTCAAAGTGAAAGTGATGTGAGGCAGCGTCGAACCGACTTGTTCGAAACCATCCCAGTCTCAACCTATCTGACTACTAACCGCAGAATCCTTGTGTTAGATAATATTGACACAAATCAATAAATCATTGGTTGACGGTACCAAATTAATACGTAATTACCATTCAATTAACATCGTGATGATTTTTTTAATCAACTTAAAATAAATTTCTTTCTTTGACGTGTATTTATGTACCATCAGCCAAATATGTAGTCTACCACCCTAAAGTTGATAATCGTTTGCATGTCATAAAACAATAGTGCCAATAGACGTGTCTGTCAACTTGAAAATTCGATTTTAGCGACCTATTCATTTGATAGGAACTTGTTTAAAAATTGATAAAACACTTATTTTGCTGATGGTACCTATGTGTGTTTGTAATTATCTCAAAAACTATTATTTTATTAACGTTACAAAACAAGCAGGTAATGTCAACAATGTGGTTTTTAATTATAAGCTAGCCAGTTACAGTCCTATTCATGGACATGAGCAAGGCATTTGACTTTGTGTGCCATAAGCGTTTGATTGCTAAGCTGTTTAGGTACGGTGTGCGAGGTCCCACTTTGGACTGGATAAAATCATACCTGAGTAATAGAAAACAATGCGTGGAGATTTTAAGGTACTGCGATAAGTCTAAAACAGTAAAGTCATACCGTTCATCATATTCAGTTTTCAGTAAATACGTATGGGGTACCCCAAGGTAGTATATATTAGGACCATTGTTATTTTTAATTTATATTAACGACTTGCCAAATGATTTACCCCATGAATGTATACTATTTGCAGATAACACATCAATTGTAATAAAAAGTAAAGATCTATTGACATTTAACGATGAAATTAATTGAACATTAATCCAAACAATTAAATGGTTAGACATAAATAATTTAGAAGGTGAACCTTAAAAAAAACAATTACTTATGTTCAATTCTATACGGATCGAGTCAGATCACAAAATTTAAAGGTTCACTTTAACAACCATACCATTGAAGAGGTGCAACATACAAGGTTTTTGGGCATTGAGATTGACTGTCACTGCAAATGGAAAGAGCACAAGGTCTGCTCTAAAGTTAACAGCTTCGTATTTGCACTAAGGCGAATAAGTCAAACCATTTCTAAACAAGCTGCTCTGGTAGCATATCATGGTTACGTGGGTGCAACATTAAGATACTGTATAGTTGTGTGTGGCAATGGTACAGGAGTTGACCGGATATTTATTCCGCAGAAGTATTGCATCAGAGCAATTTTCTGAATTAGGCGAAGAGATTCTTGTCGCAGTTACTTCATACAATACAAAATATTGACTTACTAACTGTTCTACCGTGTTTCGAGAAAGTAAAATACTTACACGTTCATTCTTAAATCAGATTATTTCGTCACACCTAAACAAGGCGCCTTTAATCAAAAATGAATGGTACAGTCAACGTCATAAATAAGTAAGCACTTTTGTAACTTGTCATTATACTGTGTTACTAAAACACTTGTTACTGAAACGTTCCACGTTGTGTTATAAAACACTTCAGCCGCTATTTAACACAAAATTTTCCTTATGTCGACGCGATAAAAATGAAGGGCAAGTAGGTATTAGGGTTACATATTTGAATATCGAAAGTTAAAATACCTACGGGTAAAATGACGATGTTCAAAATATCGAAAATTAAAATAACGAAAGTTTATATTGTCGAATAGTTAGATAACCTACGTCCAATATTATCGAAAAAACATTTATCTACAAAAGTGGCATCGAAAGATATAACTATTGAAGTCCGAAATATCGAAGTACAGAGAGAGTATCGAATATCATATGTATGAACTTTCACGTGACAGGGTCGACGGAGCTCCTATTCCGCTTAGTTGAGGCGCTTCGCGCCTTGACGCAATACTAACTTAACCTAACCTATTGAACATGAGTTACCAAAAATATTTGGTTCGGTTAGGTTAGAAATTTCCTGCCTCGCACAGCAAAACTCTGGAATGAACTATCGCCTGCGGTATTCCCGGACCGATATGACCTTCAAGTTTTCAAGAAAAGAGAGTACCTTAAAGGCCGGCAACGCACTTGTGACTCTTCTGGCGTTGCAGGTGTCCATGGGCGACGGTAATCGCTTACCATCAGGCGATCCGCCTGCTCGTTTGCCCCCTATACCATAAAAAAAAAAACTGATCACAACAACGCACGAGCCGAGCGAGCGAAGCGAGTGTGCCGCGGCAGCGACCGGCGAGTGTTTAAAATGACTAGATTATGTAAAATAAATACTATTAAGAGAAAGGAGCAATAAATAAAGCAGATTTGTATGTACGATATTTAAAATGTTCGACATTCAAATATGTTGACTGACATTTACAACTTAGATATATTGGCTGTCGATATTTTTACTCATTCGATATTTTAATCAATCGACATTTTAATCTTAGACATTTTGACCATAGGTATAACAACTTTCGATATTGTGATACAATCGATATTTTAATTTTCGATATTCAAATATGTAACCAGGTACTTATTAGATAATTTGGTAACATATCATGTTGAGTGCGGTACGTTTTTGCTTGTTGGATAAGTAAATAAGGAAAACTGCCAGGTGTTGGTGTGCCATGTGTTGTTAGATCGGTCGTTTACCCATTGCGGACAAAAATAAAGATATGTACTGTAATGTTTGTGTGGTACTTAATTCTTCGTCCTTCTATTCTTAAGCGATCAATATTTTTTGTTGGGTCACGCAAAAACGGATATAGAGTACTTAATCAAATTCAACATCGAAGTTCCGTATCCAAATGTTCTGTTCTATATTCTATGAAAGATTGGTATATATTAGTATATATTGTATTGGAGTCATATATGAAAATGCCCTTTATCTTAAATTAACTTCATTAATGTTCTTTTTTGTTCTTTCTTCTTTCACTTGCAATTGATGGACGTAATTTTTTACACACAACCACATTAATAAAGCTACATACAACCATCATCATCATATCAGCCATAGGACGTCCACTGTTGGACATAGTCCTCACCCATAGACCTCCAGTTGCCTCGGTTGAAAGCGACTTGCATCCATCGCGAAGCCGCGACTTTAACAAGGTCATCCGTCCATCTCGTTTGCGGACGTCCTACGCTGCGCCTGCTAATCCGCGTACACACAAATCTGACATTTATTAACACCATAAAAATTTGACAAATGTGTTAATACGACAAAGTAAAAAATTGAGCCACTACTTTTGATGCTGACTGTACCACATAAACAAATATAAGTAAATATCAAAGAAAAAATATAGTAAAGGTATTTAGATAGCAACAGACATAAATAGATATTATGTGCATGCGAAAAACTCGTTGTGCCAGTTATCTTAAGAGAATTAACCATAATTCGGTGTGACATTAGTAACGACACTCAAAAATAACTTTGATTAACAGACTTTAATTACCACTTTAGGATGCTGATGTAGCGGTATAAATTTTTATTTTTTCGACGGCATTTAATGTTCACTAAACTGAAAACAAACACCAGTGGTTTAGTTGTAAAAAGTTGCGCTTGTATACTTCGATTTCAGCGTCTTTCGGTTCAAAATGGAGATGGTAGATAAGAGATAACTGAGATAGTAACAAGCGCTTTTACCTAGATGCTAAAAAATACCAAGAATATTGCGCCACAAGAAATATGTCAGAGTATTTTTTTAAACAAATTACAAAGTTTTGATGTCAAAAGCCAGCTCGAATCGCGTGTACTGATGGATTAGTTCGAACTGCTGCCGTGGTTATATTCTCTTTGCTGCTGCCTTCTCGTACCGCAGAGTATTAGCAGAACAAATTCGGCAAAACGCTGACTTATTACACGCTAGGAACTTCTAAATAAACAATCCCGAACTGCAGGGGGGCTACTCTGAAATTCGAAAATCGAAGTTCGTATCGTACCGTCCCGCTGACGCTTATATTATTTTGCACTTGACTGAGAGGGACGGTACGATACGGACTTCGAATTTCGAATTTCGTAGTAGTCTCCCAGATCTTATACGTCATGTTCGTAAAAAACTTGACGAAGCACGCACTATGTTGAGCTTTATACGCGCCGCCCTTCCCAATACTTCTCTACTTCTGAGATTGTGTAAATTTCCGTATACGAGACAGGAGTAATATGCGTTGGTTGACCTGAATTAATATATTAACCTCTCAGTGATTGCGAGCCGCCTGCGCATCCCCTTTATCACCAACCGCGTCGCGGTCTGCGGCCTATAATTTGTATAGATACCAACTTCCGTAAATATAGAAACCGCGGTAACACTATTAATGCTTTTTATGACTTCCCTTCCCGTTACATGGTTAGTTTTTCTTGCAATTGCGGGCTGAGCAATGACACCACGATATAAAACAATCTTGTTAAAATCAGGTTAAACCCGCACCACGAAGTGCTTAATTTTATGCACAGCACTACAACTAAACTAAACTAGCATAGTTTTATGTACCATCAGCCAAATATGTGGTCTACCAGTCTAAAGTTGATAATCGTTTGCATGTCATAATACAATAATGCCAATTAGACGTGTCTTTCAATTAGAAAGTTCGACTTTGGCGACATAATCATTTGATAGGAACTTGTTTAAAAATTGATAGACCACTTATTTGGCTGATAGTACATACGTTCAGAGACGGAAGGGCCAGGCTGAAAACCAGCGCCTTCTTCCTCTTTCTCCTTCTTCTTCTTTTGTTTCTTCTCCTTCTTATTAACTTGGGGCAAAAGGTCTCATATTGAGAAACCTCAACTCTCCAAACTCCTTGAATACACATGTAAAAGAGAGACATTAAAAGAGGGATGTTGAGTGAGAGTTCATATCGTTCAATGAATGCTCTCTATGATTCCATTGTTATAAGGTCTAAATGCTGAATGCTGCATGCATGCATGTATGCTGGTTTAGGACTGTTGATAAACAAAATTTGCATCATATACATTGTTAATGTATTGTTTTAAATTATTGAAAAATAATTGTTTAAAGCTTTGAATAACATGTGTCAGGGGTAAGTATATTAAATGACTCTTTTGTATTTAACGCGTCATGGTATATTATAGATAAATGTATTGTTTTCCTCTAATGAATCCTAAATTGGTTAGGAATATAACAATATTGATTAATCATCGTAACACAAACAAGTTTTTTTCCAGAAAAAGACTTCAAACTGATGAAAAAAACTGTAGTTTCCTGAAGTGGCTTTGATGAATTACTTTTTGCCCGATTTGATAATTTTATGTTTCTAAGCGTTGGACATAAAAAAATGGAAAAAAGTCGATATCATGTCACTAAACTCATATTTACTAAAATTTACTTGAATTTAAAGTGCTTTTCTTTTTCTTTCGACACAAAAATGTACAGGGTTTTGAAATTGCTAAAATGTAAGTAGAGAAGTTATATCCGTGCAAAATTACAGCTTTCTAGCACTGATAATCTCTGAGCAAAGCCGCGGATGGACGGACAGACAGACAGAAGGACTTGGCGAAACTATAAGAGTTTTTGCCATTGTGGCTACGGAACCCTAAACATTACATTTATTTCACGATCAGTGTCAAACGAATTCCACTCACAATAATCCACAATCTTATACAGTCATTTCTAAGTTATTTAACTTTAACCGACAGTGATACCTTAAAACGAATGTTTATTTATTTTACACCTGACCTTACTACTTTTGAATTGGTCACAGAGGAGGAATTATGTGTGTCTTATGCGAATAAAGGTGGCCGTGAACTCGGTCTCCTCCGGAAGCATTCGAATATTTTGGTATGCATCTAATATTCGACTTGACTCGTAAGCAAACCTTTTTCCTGCTGCAATCGGTTATCTAAGCGACGCTAATTAAAGCCACCAGACCTTATGATAACTCAAAATATTTACTCTTAGGTTATTCTGCCTTACTATTGAAAAACATCTTTTTGTTTTATAATATGAGTGCATTGTCATGTCCAGTCAAATCAGCGACTCGGCATGCACTTTAAAAGTAAATCTAGCCACTGGAACTATCAAACTCCACTTGTTCATGAACTACGATACAATATTTTCCTGCTCCACTATCAATTACATTATTTGTTAGCGGAGAAGCAAGGTAAAATATTGTGGTTCAGTGAAATGGACCTCCCAACCAATCAATTAGCCCTTTAATTAAACAAAAGCTTGTGAAATGGTGACTTTTATATGATCAAACGATACAGCTTTTTTCCTCTGACAGATGTATGGACTAAAGGGATCTTTAGTGGCTTCATAAAAATAATCCTTACTATTTTTTATTATCTTTTTTTTCTTTTTCAATTAGGTATAATTGTGTTAGATACTTTTAAAAATCTGAGCTAGTTCTTAACACACGCGTCCAAAATATATATTTTTTTAAATCGTATAATTTGTCTACTTTGTATCATACAGATCATCTTTTCTCATCCTGTAACTTGTTTCTAACATAAGCTGATCTTCAAATTACATTGTTAAAAAAAAAACTTTTTTCTTCCACAGTTCGCACTGGCAGCCCAGACTACATGTGCTCAATGCTACCCCAGCACTGGCGTTCCAACAAGACTTTACCAGGTGGTTTCAAGGTGGTAGCATTGGGAGACGTCATTGACGGCACTCTTGTGACCATTCGAGCTGGCAACGATGAGAATTGCTCCGCTGAACTAAGGAATAATACAGCTGTTATGAAAAATCGGGTTGCCAAGTTTAACGATCTGCGGTTTGTGGGGAGAAGTGGGAGAGGTGAGTGATTTTTTCCGGAATTTCATGTGTCTGCTATTTCACTCATTATTTAGATTAGAGTATTAGCAATACCGATTAATAATAGCCGTAGAAAAAATGTAATAGACGATAATGGATATACATTGACATACATATTTACATAGAAAACACATACATAGAAAATTTGTAGGAACGCTAAACTTTTAAGTATTAAATTTTCGTAGTACTTTACAAGCCATGTTTGTTGTTACTGGTGAGTCACTTCTTATTTACAAGTTCATTTTGACCTATTTTCAGTGGTCAGATTGACTTGAAATTTGGCATACTTACTTAAGAAACATCAATTAAATACGTGCTGAGATTTTGTCACGCACATATTGTGATTTCAGATTTAATTATAACAGGTCTTTTCGAAGTTAGAGTTGAAAGATTTGGAGATCACTGTAACGATTTTGCTCTATTCTGATAGCAATATGCAATTACTTGGAACTAAATAGTACAAGCAAGACTCTATCGGCTTGTTATCATTAGTCAAATTAAGCCTGTGGGCGAATAGTGAATGGGCAGTTAAGGCCATAGGACACTGCGGGACATTACAGAGACGGTGGCGATTAGACCCGGATAATAATTGGTTTATCCGGCCCGATGTGATTTGGTTCCACCGTCTAATAACCGGGTTATTGATTTTATTGATTTTCGAGCTCGATTGAATGTAAAGTTTGTAGAGCATTTGAATTAGGTAACATGCTCGAGATTATTAACAATTTAAAAAATGTTGTTTTTTACCCCTCACGCAAAACGAAGGGTGTTACAAGTTTGACCAGTGTGTGTGTGGCATTATAGCTCCCAAACCGATGGATCGATTTCATGCGGTTTCTTTATCAAAAGCTAGTTTAATCAAGATGATTCTTAGCTTAGTTTCATTACAATCGATTTAGATGCATTGAAAATATTGTTTTTTTTTTTAAAGACATTGTCGGGGTTTTTCGACTATAATAATTGGTTTAGTTTACTTCATAAAAAAAAAATATTCGTCGATTTTACTAGCGCATCAGATACGAC
The DNA here is from genome assembly GCF_025370935.1 of Choristoneura fumiferana. Taxonomy (NCBI): domain Eukaryota; kingdom Metazoa; phylum Arthropoda; class Insecta; order Lepidoptera; family Tortricidae; genus Choristoneura; species Choristoneura fumiferana. Next base: position 12,547,494 of record NC_133494.1, read on the forward strand.
GTTTGTAACACTTGGTAATCTTACCCGGCTCTTATCAGTAAAATCTACAGTCAATTCGTAAAAAATGCACTCGTTTAAGTGTGGCAGTTAAAACACTCGAATGAGGACCCACCCTTTACGCTCCGTTTCCATCAGAGATGTGCAAGGATGTGTTTCGAGGATACTAACGCTTCATTTAACTATGCTCGCACAGCACCGCTCTGTTGGAAACAGCTGAACGGAGCAAGGCAGGGTGACACTCTTTCCTGGCCCGGACAATACCGGGATGGAAATACCGACCCTGTTTTTCGTGTACACGCCCATAGAAGCTCCTGTCAGTTTCTATGGGCGTGTACACAAAAAACAGGGCCGGTATTTCCATGTCGGTGTTACCCGGGCCGTGAAAGAGTGTCACCCGCAAGGCTAGGTAAATGAAACGTTGACAAACACATTCCTCGCATCACATCCTCGCCCATCTCTGGCTGAAAAGTAGCCTTAATAATCAAGTTTTGATACCGCTTTTGCGTTCCCCTTTATTATTTTCAAGTTACAGCAACACCGTACGCCCATTTATGAAATATGCGCGTTCCGTTAACTTAGTAATAAAAGAAAATCCCAGTTAAACGATCACGCGATTAAGGCTGTCATCACGGCGCGACGGCAATAAACAAAATAATCGCTTGCGGTGAGGGACGAACAGTTTCTAAATCACGAATGTGAAAACTCGCGATTGTGCGCAGTACACAGTTTAGCTCGCAAAAGGACTAAATCCTACGAACTAAATCCTTTGTGTAGCAGTAAAATAAATAAATATCACGATACACTTTGCCACCAATTGACCTAGTCCCAAAGTAAGCAAAGCTTGTGTTATGGGTACTAGACAACGGATAAACATACTTAAATAGATAGAGACATACTTAGATACATATTAAACACCAAAGACTCGAGAACACACATTCGTATTTTTCATACAAAATAACTGCCCGACCGGAAATCGAACCCAGTAGCTTGTAGTCTGGTTCTCTAACCACTGGCCGAAAAAAAGAGATTTTTCGTTGTTAGTTTACATAAATAGAGTGTCAAATTCGAATACATTGTTATTCGCAGAGCAACTGTGGTATGGTTTGTATGTGTCTAAGACAGCGGAACATCGTTACTAATATTATAAAAGTAAAAGTATGTCTTGTATGTGTACTTTCACGCTTAAACCGCTGAAACGATTTAAATTAAATTTGGTACGAAGAATTTGAAGATCCTGGATAGTATATATTCCTGCGGGACAGTGATAAATGAGTTTTATTCGCAGGTAAAAGCCAGTAACTAAATAATATTAGTATTTCAGGACTTATCTAATAAGACTACTAGGTATTTGCTAAAATAACTCGTCATTTCCTAAACCGTTGGGTAAAAGTCTGTATCACTTGTGTTTATGAGTGATTCAATCATTTAGTGTTTCATTGTATTTTACTGATTATGCGTACTGTTATAAACTTCTTTACTGTTACAAATACTACCCGTGCGTTCGTGCTGTAAATAACAATTCATTTTATTATCGTTCTATGCTAGATTAATTCAGGCTTATTTGCTATCAATTATTTATTATAGCTCTACTATACTTAGTAACTGCATTATTGATTACTCCATTAATAATAATATCAATAACGCTTATGGGCCGCAGTGTTAAACTCTGTCAGTAGGTCAATTATAACTTAGCCCTTGATTAAATTCATTCTAACATACTTATTTGGGATGTTCTTAAAAAAATACCCATGCTTTTTTTGTACAGAAAAGTTAATTATTAAAAACCCAGTTCGATATTCAGTTATTTTTCTAAAATATTTTTATTATTGAAGATGTTTTGATTGATTGGTGGTGTGGTTCGTTAGTCTAACAACTGGTAGCATGGTGTACGGTTGTGTCACTCTGAAGATGAGCTCTGGTTGAGTTCGAAACGCGTCAGTGTAGTGTGGTGGTGGTGATAGATGGGTTTGTGTGATTTGTGTGTGTTCTTACAGTGTGGAGGTGGAGGAACTGCATGAACACGCATATTTTGCATAAGCTTAGCTATCGTAAGGTCGCGGGTGAGCAAGGAAATTATTTTCGTTCATTAAGCTCATGTAAACCTGCCAATAATGACGTATTTACTACTTAATATGCAATTATTTATAAATATTTATAACCACCCCCTTATCAATCGTTGCATAATCAATTTACCATAGGTGGCTTCACTGAAAAAAAAAGATTTGCTAACAGTAACAAAAAGATGTTGCTTGTAACATAACTTGAGTGACTACAAAACTAAGGTCTACTAGTCAAAGTAAAGTTAAGTTATGTCTTACAAAATCAGTTTCGCAATATTAGCATTATATTTTGGTTCCTAATTAGTAAATTTTGGCTAAACATCAACTAGCCTAACTAGTTCAGTTATGATTGGTTTTTTGGAATCATTTTGATTTTTTATTTCAATTCAAATTTTACTTTTACGGTCATCCGTAAAACCGAATTGAAAATACCAATACCAATACCAATAAATACGGAGGACCTGGGTTCGATTCCCAGTGATGGTCTTATTTTTCTGTTTTTCTGTGCATCTATATTTCAGTTTGTATTTTCAATTTTAGTTCAGTTATCCTTTTTTTCAGTGTTGGGAAAACCTTATTGTCTGGAATAACGATTGTTTTCACCACTTCCTTCTATCGCACAGTATAGGATGAGAATAGAACGAGATGGTGAATGCGATGGCGAAGCCTGCTTTTGGCCACAGGGTAATATGGCCACAGCAGGGCTACTACAAAATTCGAAAATCGAAGTTCGTATCGTACCATCCCGCCGTCGCTTATATTATTTAATACGAGAGTGAGAGGGACTGTACGATACGAACTTCGATTTTCGAATTGCGTAGTAGCCTTGTAGGTCCGCCCGGATTGCTACCACCATCTTACTCGCTAATCCTGCCGTGAAGCAGCAGTGCTTGCACTGTTGTTTCGGCGTGGAGAGTAAGACAGCTGGTGAAATTACTGGCACTTGAGGTATCCCATCTTAGGCCTCTAGGTTGGCAACGCATCTGCAATACCCCTGGTGTTGCAGATGTTTATAGGGTGTGTGATCTCTTACCATCAAGAGACCCACTTGCTCGTTTGCCATCCAGTCAAAAAAAAAGGCAGAGTCAAATTCACAGACCACCCCCTCCAGTTAAAGAAATCGCATCTTCGAATTAGGTTCAGTGTAGTTTCACACTTTCACCCCGATAGTCCGAGATCGTGCGAGTCTGATTTTAATTTCCAAACCGCAGGCGCATAAACGACGTTCGCACTTTACTGTTCTATTGTTGTGCGCGATCGCTGCCATTACCGGCCCTCATGCCGCCGCTGTAAAACAGATCGTTTCGTCTTCACTGAATATCATGAATTCATGGGAATGGAATTAGTTTGTTGGCATCTATATCTAACTGCTCTCAGCAGTGTTCCCGAACGAAGCGTTCGAGAAAGGAAGTCTATCTCTTTTTAAAAGTCGGCTATGACCAGAGACTTCCACGGAGTCGTGAGTGGCGGAGATTGCTTACCATTAGATGATCCGCATACTCGTTTATGTACTATGAAACTATGATATATAAAAATAGAAGTAAATGCAACTAAACTTGAGCTGATACGAAAGCTGGTATCCAATCATTTGGCAACAAACGTTTCAACAAATATTCATTTAACAAACAACGTTCGCAAACTTTTGTTTCAATTAATCATTTTACAAACTCTTAATTTGACAAACCATTTTATAATAAATCATTATTTGGCAAACTATTCATATATTATTGTCGTCATTCGGCAAACCCACGTTTGTCAAATCAACGTTTGGCAAAAAAACGTTTGATAAAATGCAACATTTGGTAATCACTTTATTATGAATAATTTAGAGGTTCCTGTAGCTCAGGTTACCTTGGTTAAGAAATAGGTTAGGTTCGATTAGAACTGAGACCCTAAGAAAAACTAACTTCTGCCAGTAAAGTTGGTTAGGTTAGGTTAGAACTGCGACCTTAAGGAATGCGGAAACAATAACGAGCCACGAGAACCAATTTAAACATGTTATGTAAATAGTTTGTCAAATATTAATCATTTATAAATTGATGTGTTATAAAATAACTAGTTTAAAAAAAAGAGTTGTTTGGTTAATGGTCATTTTTTAAATGATGATTAATATGATGCGTTTGTAAAGTGAAAAGTTTGTTAAAAGTATATTTATCAAATGATCAATTGTGATATGAGCAGCTTATGATATGAAGTGGTTGTGAAATGAATAGTTTCCGAAACGTTGTTTGTGAAATGATCATTTGTTAAACGTTGTTTGCCAAATGATAGTAAACCACGAAAGCTATATAAAACCCAGTTTAGACCTGCAAGAAAAATCGTGCAAGTTGCATTACATTGTAGCGGTCGATTGAGCTCTACAGACTCGTTGGCTTTTCGGCCTCACAATGTAATGCAACTTGCACGATTTTTCTTGCAAGTCTAAACCGGGCTTTAGAGGCGAAGATAAATAAATCAAGAACAAATTAGCATTTTAACGCATAATATTTAGCGGAACGAATTGAAAAATGATCGTAGCAAACTAGTGTTTCTGAACGACCTATCCAACGATATCCCCACTATGAGTTTAGAGACGAGAAAAAAAACGTCCCAACTTTACGTGTAGTTAGGAGAGATACTCTAAAAATAATTATTTTTCTCACATCTTATACAAACTTACTTGTAGATATTACAGCTTTCTAGCACTTACAGTCCCTAAGCTAAGCCGCATTTCCTTGCAGGACTACGGGACTCTAAAAAAACCAGTTGATCTCACTGAATGAAGCTTTCGGCCTAGCACAAGTATTACGTATTAAACAGATCGGTTACCATGCTCTTGTCAATATCAAGAGCCGGTGCACACCGCCGAATCCAGGCCTGCTGTCCGCTCTCGTGATCTCGTCTCGTCACATTACTGACGCAGTGTTTTGATAAACACGTCACAATCAATGACAGTTCACTACTGGTTTCGGGTTTCACATAACACCATTCTAATTTGGCCGCTTCCGTACACCCCTATCGCAGTAATTTACTTACTAATAACAGCTTTGGAAGGTCGCGTTAAGCTGGACGTTTTTACTGCGTTATTATCGTGATTAATGAATGGAACTTCTAATAAAGTGTAACTAATTCGTATTGGAATGATTGGATGCTTAATTTTGTTGAGAAGGTCATGTCTCATAGTGTTATATTGAAAGTTTATTGACTTGGAATATTACGTTCGTCGGGTTTCCACGTGATTTCTAGTAAAATTATGTTCTGTGTTTTTTTAGTTTCTCATTCGTAACCAACAATCTTTATGTAAATTTTAAATAGAGTGATCCATACTAGATTACCTTGCTTTTCCGCTGAAACTACGTACACTAGTAGGTAAGTTTGCATCCATCCGTACTAATATTATAGCTGGTGCCCGCAGCTTCGCCCCCGTTCCAAATTTTTTTTTTAAATTTTCTAACGCACAAACCTTGACCACAACACAACAAAAAAAATATTATCCAATTCAGTACCGTCCTGCGCAAGTTCTGTACATTTCGGCGATTCATTTTTATTTATATAGAAGATACGAAAGTTTATTTAAGTTACTTTTTATCCTAGAAAATTGTACGAACTGTACAATCGCAGAATAGCGAATGAGTTTTTGGCAGACAAAGTAGCGAGCAAAAGCTCTATTCACAGAATGATATTTGGCAGCGTCTAACTAGGAAGCCAAAAAAAACATTTTCGGGCATTACTTAAATTACTATTCTCTTCGCTTTACCAAGATTTTAAATACCTAGCTTCATATGTAAGTACTGGGCAAGTTTAAATTCTACGTAATGCCTGTTTTTTTAGGTTTATCCTTTTCTTCTAATCAACGTTTCACTTTTTTCCAGTAAAGCGACTCGTTAATTATGAGACTGAATGCACAAATCTGAAGAATGGCGGTGGAGAAAAAACGCTAATCATTCTCCAAAATAACTTTTTCTCTTACCACGTGGCTTTTATTAAATAAAACCAAAGCGTTAATTAACCTAAATGCAGACGTCTGGAGAAGGACCGAATAAACGTTCCACGTTACTTTGTCTGCCATTGTTTTTTAATTATAATAATAATTGGCACGAGATGAAATGAAATTAAATAGTTTTACTCGTATTGCGAGAACATAGGTAACAAGTTACATATAAACTACACTATGATCTGCCTCAATAGGCATGCAAAAGTTTTAACATGAGCTAAAAATCTACCCATTATGACATTTATGTAGGTAGATCGTGTTTAATGTGAATAAAAATGACTTATATACTTAACAGCCTTATTATATTTATATATTTGGAAACCAATATTTTCTGGTAAGTAAACTAATTTCTACCCTTCAAGTCCGCCAACATTTCCAGAATTTTATTATGCGTTTGTACCATTTATAGGACACCCTGTTAATAATATTTGCATGTATGAAATTAATAATAATAAAACCGACTTTTTGGAGACGATTTGATTAATGAGCTATTAATACGTTTTAAACGAGTTGCGGCTACAATTTTAGAAGCAGCAACTTCATTAATATTTCTCCAAGATGCAATACAAATCGACGGGTCACTGAGTCAACCTCAACCGGGTATAGGTATGACATTAACGAAATTTGAATAACCATTTTAGGTACCTACAAATCCTAAAGTAGTTTTTTTAATAAAAATATGATAGGGGAAAACGAGCAGGTGGGTCACCTGACGGAAAGCAATCACCGCCGCCCATGGTCACCCATATTACAAGTTGAGTTACGGGTGCGTTGCTGGCTGTTCAACTTTAGATGTCCCAATTTCATAAAATTTCATGTACTAAGTTGAGTCAAAGACCCGTCGAATTGTGAGTAGATATGTATTATAGTGAATATAATTAACTTTCAGACATTTTCGATCATCAGCCAAAGAATATTCATCGATAATCAAGAATCGAGTAGACTGTAAGATCTTCTGTTTCTTCTCATCTCTTTTTCACCAAACATTTGACTGCTGCCTGTAAAATGAAATACAATTTCTTTACTTTCCAGCAACGTCTAACTCTACTGTCTATTGACACACTACACTTAAAATGCTGAACATAAAGTTTATCAAGAAATAAACTTATAAAAACATTTGAAAGTAGTGAAAATCTTTGATTGATTTAGGCCTTGCTTTGTCATCCGTTACAATAAATAACAAATGAAAGTGGAGCGGAGCCGTGGCAGCGTAGGAGCAAATTAATAAGGGTTGTAGTACAATTAAAATCTTTGTATTGCTTTGTATAACTGGTTAGCAAATTATTCGTATTCTGATGAATCCATATTATAGGTACTAATATTATAAATGCGAAAGTGTTTGTATGTTTGTGTGTTTGTCCGTCTTTCACGCCGTTACGGAGCGACGGATCGACGTGATTTTTGACATAGACATAATTTATGTGCCCGAGAGTGACATAGGCTACTTTTTATCCCGGAAAAATGCACAGTTCACGAGGGAACAGCGCGCGATAACCGAATACCACGCGCGCGGAGCCGCGAGCAAAAGCTAGTAGAAAAATGTACTGACCAAATACATTTTTTAACCCCCGACACAAAAAGAGGGGTGTTATAAGGTTGACCGCTATGTCTGTCTATGTGTCTGTCTGCGGCACCGTAGCTCTTAAACGGGTCGACCGATTTTAATGGGGTTTTTATTACTTGAAAGCAGGTTTTCTAGCAATGGTTCTTAGACATGCTTCATCAAAATCGGTTTAGCCGGTTTTTTTTTGAAGTGACAAAGTCGGGGGTTTTCCAACTTTTTGTAGTCTACCAAAAGTCTAAATCGATCAGCAACAAATATATAATTTTATTAGGCGAAATTTTCACTTTAAATACCTTCTTACACCAACAATTACATCTCAGGAAATCTCAAATGAAGACATAATGTTACAAACGAGACCGTCAGAGCAATCTCAGTACAAATTGAAGACACTATTAAGCGCGCGCGCGAGTCTGTAAATGGCATGACCAGAATGTGACCAAATCATTTTGTGTAGCGGTCATCAGGGTGTTACGCTTGTCACTGCTTAGATTTTTTGTCTTTTTTATGATAGAGGCGGTAGGGGAAAGTTTGCTTGCTTCAATAAAAAAAAATAAGTTTCGTTGTGTTTGTGAATGTAAATGTTTTTAAACTAAGTTAAACAGACATATAAGGCAGACAGACACCAAAGGAATCTTGTAAGGCTCTCGCCTTTCTTTTTAAACTATATTATATTCTGCAGCATAATGCAGAGGCAACTTCCTTTTTCGACATGATCACATGCTTTTATTATAAATTGTACATTATATTATGTACTTTACGGGTCAGTGTACTTTTTGATGTCAAATAAAGTTATGTCTACGTCTATAGACCCCCGCGAAATAATGCCCAGTCTCACTTACAAGTTGAGTAATAATTGTTTTCTTAGTCAATAACATATTGTACTTAATTATTTGAAAGACGTAGAGTAGAGAGTCACATTCAACAGACGAGACGATCGTTAAATAACTGGAAGTATAAACTATTTGCCGTTTTGTGAACATCCTCTATAGCAAGACCAATTTGTCAACTCAATAAACGTTACGAGAAGGTAGGTGCATATAATGTACTTACATCTAATGCTTAATGTTGTGTTTTGAAATAAAGACATTAGGCGTTTCTTTAGCAAATAAAGTTTACTAACCGTGACATACGAATGTGGAAATCGGCATAAAGTAAGCACGTTTAACACGTGTTTCTCTAATAGCGATACAACATTAATTTAATGACATCTACGAAGTCATTATACCTACTCTATTTTTACCTTTCATAATAGTACCTACTATCAAAATCAAAAGTTTTTTCTGTTAGCCTACCGCAGAGGCTCTGGTACATTTCTCAACTACCGGCCAGTGTCCACACCTTAGGGTATTTTACCCTAAATTTAGGATAGTTTTACGCGTTCAGGGTCTTATTAAGGGTAGAAAGTTATATACAATTTCAAGAAAAAAAAATACTGCAGATGACATAGAAGCCAAGACTATTATGGATGTATTCATAAAATGTTTCGAAACTAAGAATTAGTTTAGCTATTAGTTTATCAATAAAATTGAATTTGTTTGCTTTGTTTTTAAAAAAAAATTTAGGGTAAAAAATAGGTGCTAATTTAGGGTCATTTTCCGTAGCGTTTGGGTAAAAAAAATATCTGAGGTGGCAACACTGCTACCGGCGCTTTTGGAAAGACTGGCCATCGCTAGTAAGATGAATGTGCCACAAGTTTTTTTTTTCAAACAATAATCATACATACGAGTATTACAATTTCCTTAACCACTAATTCAAGCAAACAAAGTAAATAAAAAAATACATTATGTCGAAAATACAAACTGAAACATAGATGCACAGAAAAACCAGAAAAAGAGACCAGCGCTGGGAATCGAACCCAGGTCCAGGGTAGTTTTTCTGTGCATCTATGTTTCAGTTTGTATTTTCGATATGGATTTTACAAAATAAAAAATACAAAAAGACTCCAAAAACCAATCTTAAATACATTATGGATAAAAATTATATTATGGTTTTGGAAACATTTCAGCACTATTACCTATTTACATCTAGTTTTTACAGGCACTCATTCTGCATATATAGTCATATGCTGGTGAAGGAGACGAACGATGTGTCGCAGTACCCGTTCACACGTCTCGAGCACATAACGTTTTATGTTTATGCTCATTGGCCGCCGACAATACAGCATTGAGAACCCGCGATCTGCCTTACCCGTCCCTATACCAAACTTCAGTATCCATGGTCGCTTCAACATTCAACGCTAAACCTAGTGTCCAACCAAATCAGTAATGGAAACCGCTCAGACAATTTCCCTGAAAGCATTCCGTAGTAGCGGATCGCAAAGACGGCGTACAAGTCGACTTCACTCACAAATGTCACTCAGGATTTATGCTTGATCGTAAATCAAGATGGCCGCCATTCCTCCCGCTCCCTCACCCCTCGCGGCCCACCTGCGCCTGAGCAATAATTGAATATTTCACGCATCTCTCTCAACACCTACAACTTGGTCGTTGGGCTACAATGTTATGTTTTACTGCTTCGCGCACATTGTGTTAGGTCCTAAACTGTTGATGAGTGATCACGCGAAATGCATTAAGTTTAATAGCGATTTTAAAAGCAATATTTCACATCGTTCGAAACACGCCTTCAGCGACTTATATTTTATGATGATTTGTTTCCTTATTTAATGCGCAGAGTATTTTGTAACATGTCTTTGAAAACTGCGACAGCGATATTGAGTGAGACCTCAAATTGCTTGTGTTCAGTAGAATTGAAAGAATGAAAGAAAGAGTAGTAGTATATAGTTAAGTAGTAATTGGCGACTAATATCAAAATCAATTTAATATGTAAATACCAAGCTAATCAGCTCTACATTTGGGTTTGTAGTGCGGATGTTACGTAGCGTCTAAACATTCGTGCATGCTCAGACTTGTTCATAAATTTATAATTAGTAGTAGAAATGTGATAAAGCATTATACTTTACGAATTAATGGACAGTACGATTGGATTTATTTAGAAATTCACTCGATACCTGTAAATTTTAGAGTTGCCAGCAGTATAAATGCTCAATCAAAAATGCTACAGCCTCTTCTACTTTTTACATTAAAGTTTCATATTTAAATAAAAAACTTCTTATATACGTCCAAACGTTACAAGTTAAAAAAAAACCTTGTAAGAACCGTACGGACTACGTAGTCAAAACCGAGAAGTTGAAATATTTGACATTTGCCACCATACGTCTACATAAAATGTTTTTACAGATACCGTTTCAACTAAAACCAATCCAAACCTAACTACGTACTTCACATTAGCTGAAATCTATCATTGAAACATAGAGTGCGCTACACACGAATTATCTGCATTAGACATGTTAATCCACTCATTTTAACTGTAATTTTATTCCGTATTTATCGGTGCATTCATTACTGGTGACCGCAAATCGGGCGCCCAAAAAGCTCCCTGTTTTCCGTCGACGGGCTACAGTTTCGGTCCGGAACGCTCCGAAAAGACTAATTTCATTCAGCCAACACATTTGGCAGGTAAATAATTAACAAATTCATGTAAATATGCGTTTTCTATTTTATCGCCGGTGTCCAATTATTCCGATAATATTGTGGCTGTGATGCATAGTTTATAAACATGCTGTGATTGCTGGTTGTTGTAGATTTTACATTACATTTTTATTGTTACTGAGAACGACATGATATTATAAAACAGACTGTACTATTAAGTATACTATATATTAATGTTTAAAAAAAAAATTTGCGCGTCTGAACTGGACTCAAGAAGTGTCAAATGTTTTGAAGTGGGTGGATACCAAAACATGCAACGCTCGCTCCTTGTAACACACTCGTAGCAAGGTGTAAGATACCTTCGGAACTTAGTGTGAAATACACCAAGTTCCTATAACAATAAACAATGCCGAATCAGCCGTTAAATCAGTCTGCTGACCACCGCCCATATCGAGGTAAGGTGTACACGCCACTTTGTCCGGTTCTGTACGGTCAAAGACTTTAATCCCTGACCTACCACGGAACCATTTCATTGTAAACGTCATAGTGACATCTATTAATTAACAAGTAAAATCGTAATGACTTTTCCTTTGAAAAGGTTCCATGGTGGGTCAGGAATTCAAGTCCTTGATAGTACCTACCTACAAGTCTCCACAATTTTTTACCATGACTTTATTTCGAATTCTTTGTTGCAGGGAAGAGTTTTTCGCTGACCATCACCGTGTCGACGAGTCCGCCTCAAGTAACAACGTACCAAAAAGCAATCAAAGTCACCGTCGACGGACCTCGGGAGCCCCGCTCCAAAACTAGTGAGAAATTACAGTTACAATCTAGAGGCTTTACCACCACCTGCATTAATAACTACCACAGCGGAGCGTGCAAAAATATCTGTCACTTCTACAGAGATAAATATCATTTAGCAAAAATAACGACCCTAGAAATAGAGTTGTATTTATCAGATATTTACTATGCACTCTTTGTTGTGTCAGAAATTGATGCACACATTAATGCTGGTGATTGTATACACTTAAACTAATTTGCTAATAATTTATTGAATCAGGCGTTACTTTACGGAAGTCCATATCAATGAACTTCAAGAATTTCTTTGCTCACCCGCGACCTTTTGGTGGAGGAACTACATGAACACGCATATCTTGCATAAACTTAGCTATCATAAGGTCGCGGGTGAGCAAAGAAATTCTTTTAGTTCATTAGTTTGCTAATGTCCTTCGGAACTCGAAACAAAAGATCGGTTTCTTTTCATTTACATATGTTTACGAACGAACTTTGCAAGTTTACTGCAACCATAAAAATTGAAACTCCCTTCATTCGAATATTTATATAACTACGACAGATGCATCTCTACTGTTAATAAACAAAACCTCTAAATTGGATCATAGTCCGCTCTTATTTATTAACTACTCCTAATCATCTGCCAGAACTGAAATTGATCATAATTTTATTGAACACGTCACGATCCCGCCCGAGGGCCAATTTGTTAAATTCGATGCGCTGTGACAAAAACCGCACTGGCACGTAAATAATTAAAATATATCATGGCCAGTATTGTTCTATTATTATCGTAATATTTTCAACGATATGACGGCACCACAGAACTGATAATAAATAAAAGAAACAGAAATGTCACACTCGATAAAAACGCGACCGCGCATATAGCTAAAAAAACTTTTATTTATTTATCAGTACGGTCGGCATAACTTAACTGCACAAATAATAATAAAAAAGGTTTTTTGCAGAGACAATAGTTCAAAAATAACCGAACGAATTACTACAAAATATACCCAGATGTGTCCACTATATTTTAATAATTCGATTTCCCCAAGATTAACTCGTCAGATTTTGATTTAACACAAAAAACCTCTAAATATCTCCTTAAAAAAATATTTAGACTATAAGTAACGAAGTAACAACAAACAATTTATAAAAAAACAATGCAACTGAATTGATAACCTCCTACTTTTTTTAAAGTCTGTTAAAAAGGGTTACATTTACTTGGCAAGTACTGTAGGTACAGTATACAGCACGAAAGTAGAACTTAAAATCATATTTATCTCTTGCTCTAATTTCAATCAAACGAGCGAGAAGGAAATAAGATTTTGGGTTCTAATACCATGCCTATTAATGAAATGATATTATTTATTTCGGTATAATCCAAAAATGTGTGCATAGTAACATTGGTTTATGGAATATGCATATAATAAGTTCATTTCTATTCATGTTTTATTAGTTCTGTGGACGGTACCGATACCTACTGCGCGGTCGCATTATCAACATGACTGATAATAAAGCGTTTTCTTCCCACGGGACCCCTTGTGATAGGTTCGATGGGGAAGGCCATTATACGACGTTTTACAGTTTATTTTTGTGAGCACATTTTTAGTAGCGCCCACGCTTTCGATATCAATTCATAATGTTGTTTTCCTTGTTTTTTTGCACTGGATTATGTCGAAATATATTTTAACGAGGCTACACCAAATATGACTATGTCAGCCTCATGGGAAGCCTCAGGAAACCACACTAAACGCTGCCTTGCTCAGTAACAGGTGTCTCTGTATCTGTATATAAAATCACGTGTATATGTAAGTACCTAATTAATGAATGTATACATCAATATGGCATCATCTGACAAAGGCTAAAGGTCTCTACCCATTACACCGTATCATACCATGCCCGTAATATAGGGTTGCCACACGTCCCGGTACGCCGGGACATGTCCCGGTTTGAAGCATGGTGAGCAAATTGTCCCTGTTTGAAAATCATAATTATTTAGTAGGGGGCTGGACTTGGTAAATATACCTACCTACAATAAACACAAGTAACTAGCTAGGCTATGTAGCCGATAACGTGCATTTTCCGCCTTGTAGCGAAAGCGCCTACGAACAGAGAACCGGCTGGCGGGTTGCTGGCATTAAATGACTGTATTAAAAGTTGTTTTGTGTTTCGGCAAGGACTAAAGGAGGAGGGTTTAAAGTTACTTATTGTGTAATAAAAGTTCTTTTTTTTCTATAACTTTACTACTTTTTCTTTAAATGTCCCGGTCTAAGTCCCCACACTTATGGCAAGTGGCAACCCTACCCTAATAGCAACGTGTCAGGCAAAAATATATTCTTTGTATTGAAAATTTAAATGTATAAGACTATGCCCATCTACCACGTTTCCTAACCAACCATGTATGCGCTTGACGTTTCGTTCCTGACACTATTACGGTCATGGCATGATACGGTATAGTGGGTAGAGACCTTTTATCAAAATCATATTCACACCGATATACAAATACAAATACACACGATTTTAATACTTTTTCCTAGTTAATCTCTTTAATCTGGTAATAAAACTGTGTCGAATTACGCTAAACTCTGCAAAGTCTTACGCAAGCATACAAGCGGTCACGCGAAGGATCCCTTCAAAGGAACTATCGACGAAATTGGCTGGCAGGCGAAAAAAACACGTTATGCCATATGGTGGCGGTGGCAACGCCGATGGCAGACAATAGTGGAATTATGCTGTAATAAGTTGCAAACACGCACGGTGCAACTGCTCCAGACATGGCCTTTGAAAACGAATGGGATTCAAAATGTTGGGAGTTATTAATCGTACAACATACCTAAAATTCATTCTGGGCTCTTTGCCACACAGCGGCAGTGGTAGGTTTGATGTTATGTTGCTTGGTAATGTTTTGTTTATTTATTCTCTTTTTTTATTATAAACTAGCTGTTGCTTGCGATTTCGTCTGCGAAGAATTCGGAATTGGGTACTAAGTGTAAGAAGTTTGAATAATGGTTTAACTGTATAGGTACATACACATACCTACCTACGTAGCTTTACGGAACATTAAAAAATGTTCATAAATTTTATAAAATCTTGAACACATTTATTTTCCATTTTACTTTGATTCCATTTCTAAAAGTACAGCGTATAAAGAAAGAAAGAAAGAAATTTATTCACTAATACAGAAGACATTACACACAAATAAACCAAAAAATATATGAAAACAAACTAAGAAATAGTACACTAGAGTTTACCCGCGGCTTCGCACGCGTAAACTATTCGATCTGGTAGTTACAATTGAATTCCCCTGGGAATTCCCAAAATTTATATCATGGTCTTCATTGAGGTTGTGTTAAGAAAAACTGTCCAAAATTTCAAAACTCCTAACGCAGCGGTTGAAATTTCAAGATTTTATCCTTATCCCGTGGGAATATCGGTATAAAAAGTAGCTTGTGCTATTTCAGAAGTCCAGCATATATATGTGTCCTCGCGAAACGGTCGCTGACTCAGCATTATGCTACGAGAAGTTGTAGATTATATTAAAAGTTTCATGACAAAACTCAATTGTATTATAATTTTGAAGAATCTTTTTCTAGCATTAGTATCCAAATAGATACGAAATACATTAGACACATGTACAAACAATTGACCAAACAACCCCTGTCCTGTCTCGCACATTCACACATATAACAAGCCAGCATTACAAAACACACGAAGATCACAAAGCGCATTACAAAAGCTTACAGCTCATTTACAAATCAAACTGCAAAATCTCCGTCGGCGGACACTAAATGAGTGACAAACAAAAGGCCAGTACTTAACGAATAAGCCCCAAACTCGGATGGGCAAGAAAATGAGCGCAGGGGACTTAAAAGTTGGACTTGGACTTAATTTAAAGGTGCCCCTTTGAGCGTCGGCCAAACGGGGGCTAATTGCGAATGCCGTCGCGCTCGTATCGACTGTCGATGAAATGGTGTTTATCGATGTCGATAACTTAAGACTTAAAATATATAATTTCTAGCTTTTTCTCGCGACATCTTTCGCGAAGATTAAGAAAAACCAACAGCTTGTAAAACTAGTTAACGTTCGAAATAGTCCATCTTAATCTAAATGCTAGCGACTATCTACTGCAATTTTGAATTTTCTGCAAATTGATTAATTAAAAATCATCATCATTTTAGCTAGAATTTAAAAATACAAGGATCCTTCTTGAAGGATGAGGAAGGTCCTTCTGCTCGGTATACCTTTACTTGTCCAAATTTCATTTGCCCGAATTTCATGTGCTATAATATTCAACCGCCATAATGTTGTTTCTTATAAATTCATTTGCACTACTCATTGTTTACCATATTTATCAAATGACAGAATCTTTGTTTCCCATAATATTAATTTCAATAATTTCATTTTTCATAATCATTGTAAGCAAGCCATAAGTATCACATGGCAAAATGGCATTTGCCATCCATGTAAATGATAAGTATCGACACTATATACTGTTAAATCCCATAATTCAAATTAGCCTTCGAATTAGGTAAATTTTACCCACACAGGTTAGGTTAGATTAGATTTGATTTCGGTTCGGAGCAGAAGCGACTCGGATAGGTTAGGTTCAGCGTAGCTTCCGCCTTAACCTTCGATGTTGGGTATTTTTTATAGCAGCTGGATAATAAAGATAGTAGATAGATAAGTAATAGAAAAAAGCAATTTTAATCAATTCTAATCAAAAAAAACACTATTTAGTATGGAGTTTCAATATTCTATTAAATAATATTATTGCACTTAATAATATGGAAAACAATTCGTATTGCATTCGTATCATTATGGCATCTAAATATCGGGAAAATAAGAATATATATCAAATAATTTTTCTAGTAAACGAAACATTGGGGCAAGGAAAGTTTCGCGCATATGAACTTCGGGAAAATGAAATTACAGCATATAACTTTCGGACAAACAATAGATAACCCTTCTGCTCTACAAATTAATTATTGCCAAGGCAAGTACCTAGCAAGTAGGGAAGCCTACTGATAACAAAATTAAACCAAAACATAAAATAAATATTAACTATAGTTAGCAATAAGCGTTATTTCCTCAAATTTTGATGACTATAATTAGTCATCGACACATTAATTTCGTACGTAAATGGCCATGAATAAATATTTGTATGCTAGAAATTTCAATGGTACAAAATTAACTTTCCTTACCTACTTGCTTTTACCAACAGTCATACATAAATAATAACGTTATTATTTTACCTAATGAATATTTGAAAAGTATAGCGATGTAAATACTTGAACAAAAGTTAACAAAACTCGTAATATCGTTTCAATGATTTTACGAAAATTCTGATTCAAAGGTGACTGTTTATTTAAACGTTTTGAACGTATTGATTTTTAGATTCATAAAAATAAAATTGCTCGCTTTGAAAAGACAATCAAAATAAAAAAAAATGCGACCTCTGTTACGCACTTCATCTGAGAAGAAGCAACCTATTGGGGACTATTGAACGAAATTAGCCTAAGATTTAGTAAAGCTGGTAATTTATGTATCTAAGCTTCGTTCATAGAAATTCTAAATATGTGTATTTCATAAAGTAAACCAAAACAAATAGATAAAAAAAATAACCGATCTTTATGTAAACAAGCGAACGATATCAGATAGTCATTAAACGAAAGATAAGTCGCAAAGCTAGGTCCATAATATTATTAAGTCTATTAACATTTTCAGTTTTTAAAACTTTGGGCGAAGTCATTTTTAAAAAATTTATGTTATTTCATGAATGAAAATATTTAAACTTACTATTTGGCCGCTGCCATGCCATCTTGCCACCATGCTATGAGTATGATAGGAAAAAACGACATAGATATTTAAGGTTTAAGGTTGGAACTGGCTAGATTATTCTACACCAAATTGGAGAAAATTACGGCGGAATTGGACATTCTGCTTATTAGGATACTGGGTCTGAATATTGCGATTATTTGGTGGATTGCGATGGATGCATAGCAATTGCTGACCCATCCAAGTAGACATAAATTTATGTGTCGCGGCTCATATCCTTCCAGATGATAGGCCTTGGATGCATTATATGTATAAATAATAAAAATTAAACCGAAATGTATGCGTTACGAATGACATGGTTCTGAATACACTGCAGACGAACGTGGACCACCACTTGATGTAATCCATTAGATAAAAACGATGCGATGCGATATACCATGGATCGATGCCATGGATGCAGATGGATCGCCGCTGCCACCACATTGTTTGGCATCAAATGGATCAAATCGAACCCAAACACGATGCATCTGCATCGTTTTATGCGAGCGCCTGCGCGTTCATGCGATGCCATATGCATGCATCGGCCGCGAAGATCGGATAATGCTTGGATAATATGGATGCATGGATGGATCAAGTATTAGTCCCAAATTGTTTGAAAGTAAAGTAAAATCCTTAGTCAAGATTCCTCGCAGAACATAGTCTTATGGCGCTAAAATTTTGAAAATTGGATCCATCGGTTGAAAAATTTGATTAATCGGTAAAAAAATTGGAACCGTTTATGATATGCCTAGGAAAATGATCTGCCTAAACACACACTAGGTTAATCTTTTAAACGATATGAGTCCCTTAGCCAATTCATAAAATGGCGCCATTCCACGATATGCCTAGGAATTTCGTGATCTGGCGGATTTTACGATCGAGCTTAGACATCGATATTTTGTATTGTGTAAACTTGTTAACTAATTATTAAGTTTTTGTCCAAGACCCGAGTATAATTGGTACGCGGTGGTCCCAAAGAGGCCGATGGCCAATTTGGGTAAAAAAAAAGCTATTGTGTTGTGTCCGTGTTTAATAAGATGATTGACACGCGGTCGTGTTTGCCGAAGCAATGCGGATATGCCTAATTCCCTTGTAATTTGGGAAGCGAGCATAAGGGGCGAGTTATAGGGTATTTTAAGTTATTCCCTTCTATTTTAAGGAGTTGAGTAGTTTTTACAAGCTTTAATTTAACTATAACCTAGAAAAGTTTTTTTATGGAGTAGGAGAAACGAGCAAAAAATTTAATTAAAATGTAAAACCTTGTCAAAAATATTGTTTTCCCCTGTTAATGTTGTAACTTATAGTCTCAGTAACAATTTTAAAGTGTCTACCATTCTTCCGCAGGTACAAATGTATCACCGCACCAAATACGAAACATGGGTTTCCAGAGACAGTTCCTAGACACCGAAGCCCTCGGGCTCCGACAGATGGAGTATAAGAACTCATCGGCGCGGAGTCTGCGGTCGTCACTGTCGATTGAGGAAAGAGAGTACAAAACCAATGCCAACTTGCCTGTCGGAGGTATGTATTGCAGACCAAAAACCCTTGACTACGTTGATTTTTTATGTGTTTCCTCACCAAAGATAAAGACAGGGGCATAAAGATAGGGAAATGATATTACAAGAGCCGTGGTAGCTATAGCTAGTGTACCTATATCCTCTTAAGCAGTATATAGGTCATGGTTTTGAGCCTGGGCTAGCCCCTTTGTTTTTTTGGGATTTACATGCAAAATTACATTTAAAATTTAAAGCCGTAGGTATTATGCCTTTCATAACGGGAGTAATAAAAAGGAGCTTTAGCGTGTGTCCTATCAAATACATTATTTGCCACAAAGTTTAAAGGAGTCTATTTCGATACGCTTCTTTGACTACGACCAAAACGTCGAAGTAAAACATAGTTTTCTGCGCAACAAAATCCTTGTTTCGCAAATTAAATTTAATCACTCAGTTTTTACTTTAGAAGAATAGTAATGATTTTAATTAAAGCTACAACTGGTAGGTGGATAACTAATTTTCTTGACGTACCTAATTATGTCGTAAGAAACAGTAGTGTCCTGGCACTGGTTGCGCCTGCGCCTGTGTACACAGTGTCAGATTAAAAATAGTACGATTGAAATAGATTTTTATAAATTCCTTTTTTTCTGTGGTTTGACCTATGGCCTCTCAAGCAGAGGATCGTGGGTTCAAACCCCGGCTCGCACCTCTGAGTTTTTCGAAATTCATGTGCGGAATTACATTTGAAATTTACCATGAGCTTTGCGGTGAAGGAAAACATCGTGAGGAAACCTGCACAAACCTGCGAAGCAATTCAACGGTGTGTGTGAAGTTCCCAATCCGCACTGGGCCCGCGTGGGAACTACTGCCCAAGCCCTCTCATTCTGAGAGGAGGCCTGTGCCCAGCAGTGGGACGTATATAGGCTGGGATGATGATGATGACTTTTTTTTCTGAAAATTGTACTTATAGTATAGATGCTGCGTTTCTACCAGAAATGTACGAGGATGCGTCGCGAGGAATGTCCATGGTGTGCCATGGACCAAATGAAACGCTTCATTTACCTATCCTCGTACCGCTGAGCTGTTTCCACCAGAGCTGTGCTGAGCAAAGATAGGTGAATAAAGTGTTTCTATTGGTTCATGACAAACACGTTCCTCACAACGCATCCACGCACATCTCTGATGGAAACGCAGCCTTTGTAGTCCTTCGGATTTACCAAAATGCTACAATATTCCTAATTCACATCAAATCCAGACGCGAGATGTCTTGCTTGACTAACCTGCAGCAGCCGTAATCCAGAGCAGACTTGTTTATAGACTTATATGTATAAATAGCGAAAATTTGAATCAATAGGTTAAGTATAACCACTAAGATGGTCCTATGTCCTGAGACGAAACTAATTGTGTTCTGTGTTCTGTGGCTGCGTTAAATGTATTAATGCTGCGCTCATTACTGCGCACAATCACGGCCTCTAACTGACTGCCGGCTTATTTGCCGCCGGACGAGCAAGGGACGAGCAATTTTACAGACAGATCGACTTTTATTACAAAATGTATGCGTACCTCATCTGTAAATGATGCATTTTACGTAGCTCGTTTACCGTTTGGTTTTAGATGTGTTCAATCTTCGCTGAACTGTGATCTGATTATACAAAAGTTGCATTAAATCGTCAATTGATCTAAATATTCGATTTCAACCACTCAGCTTCACAGGTAAATTAATTAAAATTAAAGTTCCTTTAAAACAATAAACATTTAAATGTTTCTATATGCAATTGAATGACTTTGAACCTCGGCTAAAACAATAAAAAATCTTTTTCATCACCTGTTTTGACAACGTCCCTTCTACACCATCGCAGGCGTCGGTACGAGGCGTTTACAAGGCAATCCCAGCGACTTTCATCACCACGACGGCAATCTGCGCCTAATGACGCGCGGCCATTACGCACATTATTAGGCCGTCTGCGCCCGCGCCGGTCGATAGTACACAGATTAAGAACAGCTTTTATACTTGCTCTTGTATACAATCTAAGAAACTAAATCGCGTGCCATCGTTGAAGTTTTCACGATGTGTTTTTGGCAGATGTGTGGAACAGGGAGACATTCATATTTGAACAAAAAATCGCGTTGAATACACAAAATTCCACATTTCTTCAATCAAAAAATCTGTTTATGGTTTAAAGCCGATTGCATGATAAAATAATAATAAAGAAATATGTAATGGTCAAAGTTATTCTTCCATTAAAAAATTAAATGGTTTTTCAAGTTAAGTTTTTGCCTTTTTGTTTACATTGCGATTTTTTCACTTTCGTTATTTTAGTCCCATAAAATGAATGAAATATTTTGAAGATATGTTAGATATTTATTGGCGAAAGGTTTTCGTACTGTTTTTTTGTGAACTGTGTCATCCCGCCGCTTGCGCCCATGATCACGTCAAATCTAAATATTCGTGTAAATTACTTGTAATCTAATTACGTTTTTATTACTCGGCTACATTAAATTTGTTGCAGTGAGATAAAAACGTTGAGATTAATTTAAAATTAGTACTTTTGTATTAGAGCGACTACTTTTAAGGATTATTGTAATTATGTATAATTATGTTGCAATATTTTGCCGTTATTTTGTTGAAATCTGGGGCAGCAAATAAAAACAAGTCAAATTCAAAGTTTCTTAATAAGTACAGTCAACTACAAAGAAATTGACAGCCAAAGTTACATAATGTAAATATATACAACTTTATTTACTTAAAATCATGGTCATGTAAGTATACAAAATTTTGTTACTTTGGCCTTATCGATGTCTTTGTACTTTGTACGATGTCGATGACTGTACAATAGGTACGTAGGTTGTAGAAATGCTTTACAATCAATTAATCATTTATTCACAACGATACATTCACTTGTTTTTACAAAATACAAAATTTGTAACTTTCCTTTTCTCAATTCACCTCTAAGAATGTTCAACTTGTCTCAGTTTTTGTTCAATAACTTTTTCTGTAAAGGTGAACAAAAGAAGCCAACCCGCGCCTGCGCCGTAATGGCCTGCTTCCTGCCTATAAAATAAATCATATCAATTTCACTGCCCCATCGACTGCCGTGTTAAACTTCATTTTCTTTAAGTTTTGATTCGGACTTTCTAAAGCAAAAAGCAAAGCAGTCTAATTTGAAAAGTAATTGGAGGTAAAAAATAAATTTTTGGTAAACGTTACATTTTTTATACAAGCTTTTTTTGCTGACTGAACTTTTTGTCGACTTTACTTGCATTGTCACCCAAACTACATTTGCATAACAAATTTCAAGTCGATGCCATTAACCGTTGAAGAGTTCCGTCCTGCGGAGACGATCCTGGCTGGACTACCACGATGTCACTACAAGATTATTGTATTGTCACGCAATTTACATACGAATACCAAATTTTAAGTCAATACAACTACTGGAAGTTGGTCAAATTTAACTTGCAAGATTTGATTACAGACAGACAGACCGACAGACAACTGGACAGGTGAAACTAAATAAAAGCTTGTAAAATTATGGATTCATACTTCAATACTTTGGACAGCATTTATTTCCAACTGCACTTGTTGCATTACGGGAATATGTTTCTACACCAAACCAGGCAAAATATCGCTAAATAACCTAATAATTTCAA
Source organism: Choristoneura fumiferana (assembly GCF_025370935.1). NCBI lineage: Eukaryota > Metazoa > Arthropoda > Insecta > Lepidoptera > Tortricidae > Choristoneura > Choristoneura fumiferana. Next base: position 12,570,326 of record NC_133494.1, read on the forward strand.
AAAATATCTCAAAAACAGCTAATCGGTTTTTATCAAACATATTTAGCTAAAAACGACCGCATAGAAAACTCGCTTTCTCTTAAAAAAATCGCATCGGCAGATATATTTGGCGTCAAACTTATTACAACCACTCTTTTTATGTCGCGGGTTAAAAATACTAAGCTAAATATTAAACTAAGTTCATAATATCACGAACTGTTACATATCTACTGAATGGTTATTCCATTAAGCTCTAAATTTCCACAGTGGCTCTTCGCAAACAAAGCTGTATAGGGTTGTTACCAATTGACCGAACGCACAATCGGAAGTCAATTACGCACTGATGGAACACCTTGCGGGAGTGTAGTCCCAACCTTAGTTTACTTCATAAAGCTACTATACTTAGGTAAAGTCGACCAAGTGAATGGTGTAGGTACCATTTTTATGACAGTTTCTGCATCAGAAAAAATCAATAACGCTGACTGTTACATTAAGTGAACTATTCTTTGAAGTTTTAAACTACAAATTATGTTTTATCTTGTAGTTAAGGAATTTCTTAGTCTACTGTTTATTATACATGGCTTTACAATACAATACAATATAATACAATCTCTTTATTGCACAGCAACACAATATAATAGTAAGCAGTACAGAAAAGACAGGTATATACACACACAGAGATTTTCTGAGTTAAGCAATACAATCGAAATCAATCAATAAAATAAACCAGCTCTATCCAATACAGCTTAATAAAATTTCGCATTAGAAATAGATCAATGGCAACAATGGCGCTAGCCTTAAAAATGCCTCAATTGATGACATACTACCTGCAATTTCGTGGGAAATACCTATGCAATTTTCCGGAAAAAAGAACTATCCCTATGTTATTCCTAAGGTCATTTGTCTATACCAACCAAATATAATCTAAATCGTTAAGCGATTTAAGCGTGAAAAGATAGGCCGACAGACCTTCGCATTAATATTAGTATAGATGAATTAGCAATCACATTATTTTCTGGGAAAAATATTAATTGCATTAAACTGTACTATATTTTGTTCATGTTACATATGTACACTAAACACTGATTACGTAAGATTACAAAACAATTGTTGCTTTATCTACCGTCATTATTTTGTCAAAAACAAAGTAAAAAAAACACGAGTAGTCTATGATAACGTCGGTCCTTCGGCGCGGGATTACCACTGTAATTATTTCCCTATTCTTATCTAATTAAAAACAAAATTCTTCGTTATATTATTATCCATTATCGGTTTTAGATAGTCCCCTGCGGCACTGTATATATACAGCGTGTATTTTTGATACTACCTCAAGCTTTAAGGGTAGTTAGTGAAGGGCCTAATAATCACGTTAAATCATAAATCATTTATTTGTTTACCAGAATGTAGTCTTATTATGTGTCGTTTTATTATGTTTTAGTAAGAAAATTAGACTTATTATTTTCCTTACAAAATTAATTAGCACGCAATCTATCACTACGTGATACTACTTTGTTTTTATTCAAACCGTCGCACTTGTTGACGAGACAGCTGTCACAGAACGCTTCTCTCTCGTATCAAATTATTGTACTCATTACATTGCTGCTCGAAAATATTTCAAAAATTAATTACGCTCTGGTACTTAATTCTAAATTAACAATTTGTTTTGATATCGGTTCACAGCACTTAAATTTCGTCTGGTTACAGTTTGAGGTACTGTCAAAAATACACGCTGTATAAGCTAAATACTTATATACTGTAAGCTTATATATATACTGTGCCTGCGGCCTGCAACAATAAGATAGAACATAAAGATTTATCAACAAAATAATGTTGTATGCTTTATTGACCTCTACTATTCTTCAAACCACTCAAAGTTTACAAAATTGAACAGTTCAAACTCACGATTATAAGTCAGGAACGATCCCACTAGTTTCCATCTTTCTGAAGATCTTATTCATAGGTGAGTGCGTTCACGACGGTGGCGCCCCCGCACTCTATGAAAACGATCTTACGAAAAGATCGAAACTGGTTGGACCGTTCCTGACTTACAATCGTGAGTTTGAACCGTTTAATTTTGTAATGTTTCAAATATACCTCACGAGAACTTAAGTAATAAGTTTAATCATTTTAGGGATAAGTCCACCTTTGTACTTTGTACTTTTTGTTTGGATTGCTACCACCATCTTGCTCGCTAATCCTGCCGTGAAGCAGCAGTGCTTGCACTGTTGTGTTTCGGCGTGGAGAGTAAGACAGCCGGTGAAATTACTGGCACTTGAGGTATCCCATCTTAGGCCTCTAGGTTGGCAACGCATCTGCAATCCCCCTGGTGTTGCGAGTGTCTATGGGCAGTGGTGATCTCTTACCATCAGGAGACCCACTTGCTGGTTTGCCATCCAGTCGAATAAAAAAAAAAAAAACCTATATATTTCCTTTTTGTACAACAAACAGTTACTCCTACCAGAACCTCATCTATCGCTGGCAGTCAATACGACTATCCAATTCCATACAAAACTGAAATGTAAAATTTACGAATAAACTTATCAGAAAAAACCCTCTCAAAACTTGTACAGCTTTCTTGTAGAAGAAATCAGGATGCTGCCTGAGGTCATCGACCCAGGGAGGCTGCGATATAATAACAATAACATCAAATGCTATCTCGAGAAAAAACCGACGGCTAGCACAATGTCATTACTGACTTCGTGAGCCAGAGAGCTACAAGCTCGTAGAAAAGGCAAAATGATTGAGATTCATAATGACATTTATCGTTATTCATTTGACGTTTTAAAATATGAATGGCTGTATCGTGCTTTTCTTTTGCTTTTTACAACGAAAATTTAGTATAATTTTATTTTAAATCAGGTTTGGTATGACAAAATATTTATTTTAACAGGAGACAAATGCGTGTTAGAGATGAGTCGGAAAATTATTTTTTTGTTACTATTTTGAATAGATTTACTTAAAGAACTAATTAAAGATGTTGCGTCACATCTGGTAGTAATTTGCTGTAACATCCAATGTATAACAACTAATTTATACTACGAAGTAAGTATAGTTCGTTTAGACTATTTGACAATTTGAATCTCATAGAATTATCGAATTTTAAGTACCTACTATTGTATACATATGTATACAGTTTAGTGTCTTTGAGGCGAGGACCGTGAACTTTTAACCATAATAGTCTGTTCTAATGTTTTCTACTCTATTTGAATGCAAAGTAATCAGAGTGGCAGCTCCGTCACTTACATCTTGCTACACTCATTTGATACATTTTACGCCTAAGTATCTTTTGTTTTAACGACTACATAAATAAAACCATGAACTACCACTTTTTCCATTGATTTAATTTGTTTGGCTGTTTTAATTTTGCTCTACGCCTTCTAACACTTGGAAAAGTAGTTTAATAGACCCAAAAATCAAATCTATTTCGAGAAGCATTCAATTGAACGAACAATGTAATATAATATCGCGCCTTATTTCCGGTACAATATTTTCGATTTGATTGACCAATTTCGATGATCAATATCTCAGGCGCCATGATTGGCTACCGGACTATCTAATCCCGATCACAACACAAAAACAATGCTATATACCGTTTTGTAATACAACGCTGCTAAGCGTGGCGAGCATTGTTTAAAACTTGGTCTTTCGGAGCATTGGATGCGGTACAGAATTTAGGTGCACTGAGTGGTTTGAGATCGCTCCGAACGCGTAGTTTTGCGGTTACACTTACTCAAATAAAGTCAATCTTGGTGCGAGAGCGAGGGCCCGTGTGAAAATTTGATAACGAAACTATAGATCGATGGGGGGTGCAGAAATCGAGGGGCAATAGCTGCGGTTTCAATCCGTGTGCTACTGTGGGATGTAATAAACGGCTACGGTTTAGCCGCCTTCACGCCGCACGCGCGCACGCCGATGGCATCGGACACAATCAACTGCAAACAAGGTTACCTCCATGGCGATTAGGTATACAAAGTGTCACTTGAAAAATGTAAATGACAAGTCGTACGCCGATGACTCGGCAATACGCGTTCGCGTAAAAAGTAGGCAAACGTACTGAACAGCTGATCAGGGGCCGTATTGTCTACCACGCTGACGTTCGCGATCGCATGCATCATCTATTTCTACCTTCGCCTTATGCGGCGATAGAAAGAAGTGGTGAAAACGATTGTGATTCCAAGTGTGTTAGGCAGTAAGGTCCCAAGTTGTGGTACAAAATCACACGTTTTTACACGGTGTTTTTCGGTCGATTTGTAGTTTGTAATGGATTGTAATGACCTCATTTTTATCCATATTAATTTTGCTGTTCATTTTTACTTCAGTAAGGTTACCAATATTTATGGCTTTCGACTTTGTACTACTAACACACAACGCTCTCATCAGTCATAATCATAACATCGATGTAATGATTTAACGTCTCCATTAGACTAGCCTAAACGATCCTAAAAAAACTTTAATGTTCCCGATCAGATCTTAATAGGAATCGAGAGGCTACCGTCGACTTCGGGCATTAAAACTATTAAAATGTACTGAGGGCGGGCTGCGGGCTGTATTAAGCCCCGGCCGCAAACCACAGCTTCTGGATGAGCTGGACAAACCTATTATCTATAACTATACATCAATTTTATAACAGCCGTAAGGCAATCTCGAACATCACAAGTCCATCGCACGTTTTCCTATTTTTTTCGACGGGGAATCACCTCGCGTGTCACTATTGATATAGTGAACACGACTGTCTCATAAAAAACGTACTTAGCGTATGCCTCATAATCAAGAGTATCGATGCAACGCGGAACTGTTTTCCCTAATCAAAAAAACTTATAAACTCCCAACTTTTTGCTACACTTGTACTGTACTCGTGACCTTTAGTTGCCATGTGGCGTTAACCACTCACATTAAATCACAGCCTATCTTACTTTAGAATAAAATAGCTTAATCACACCAAGTGATAAAAACTCCGACTTTTGATGCTTCATACCACTACTTTAAATTGTATTAGATAGCCCATTATTCACTAAACTGGTGCATAATGTATAACAGAGCCCATCTCGTTTTAACACTACTTTCTGGCTCCAACTCTGTCTATTATTCAGCTCATTGTGCCATTCCCCTCGCTCATTAACGACCACTATTTTCGGTTGCCGTTCTCTACCCATCGACAATAAATCCGTAAGCGAGGAAGGTAAAATGCGCCAACCGCAGTCTGAACGCATCTAAAGGCGTTCTTGGTTGCATTATTTAAAGGTGCTAGTTTCAAATAGAAACGCAAAATCTATCGATTCTGTTAGAGAAGTTCTTATTTCTTAAGCGATCGGTTGTTTTATGCGATAAACGCTGCGTTTAACGCAACGCGTTTGGCGCATATCAATTTACATCAGATAATCTAATTACCAAACATGAGCTTGCTGCTGCGCTTTCCGCGTAAGACAATGTTTTGTAATTAGATTATCTTATGCAAATTGATGAGCGTCAAACGCAATGCGTTTAACGCAGCGTTTAAACTGATCGCTTTAAACAACCGAGTCAAAACCGAGCGCTTTAAACTGATCAGCTTGGTTAAAAAGATACCTACTTAATTCAACAACTAAAATATAATAACCTTACATAGTAAATGGCAGCCTGGTTCGTAATAAAACAAGAGCTGTAATGAAAAATAAAAAAAGCGTTTTTCCTTTGCTTGATTTCAGTGTAACCGTTTGCTTCATAAATAAAATAAAATTAACTTTTTTTAAATGAAATAAACTTTACGCACTAGTTCCCCAATTTGAATCAAAGCTACATATATTCTTCCGAATAACTTTTGGTGTTTTATTTTGTAATGCAATCTCGCATGTCGGTAGTCCACGGCACGTTTGCTGCATTAGCAGCCGAGCGGCCCGGGCTGCTCAGGTGTTGTCCCGGCTCCTTGAAAGTAATGCCTCACATTTGCGGTCAGCGCAGGATGCCCGCTTGTTCAGTAATGAGCAACACATAACGAAACCTTACAAATAATTCCACCGAAAAAAAACACACCGAATCACGTACTCGTATCCTTCAGAGGAAAATACGGATCGGATAACACCGAGCACCCCCTCTCGCTTCTTCAAGTTAAGAAGCATAAGCAAGAAAGAGAAGCGATATTAATAATCGCTCCCGATATTGTCTGATACATTTTTGAGGTGTCGGCTGGCTCAATACAATCAATTATAGTTCTACGTGTTACATGGCTCCCTTCTGTCAGTAATGTGTTTGAGTTTGTAAAAAGTTTATTGTTAAAATTATAAATTGTGTAATTTGCGTACGGCTCGAGTTTGCGTCGGCGCAAAAGGTAATCGAGGGATTAACCATGTAATTTGTATGACTACTCAAATTATGAAAATGCTTGCAAAACTTTTTTAAATATAAACTTTTTTTATCCGTATTTAGAGCCTGTTTGTCCGCCTGTTTGTGAAAATTGGAATGGTGATAGGTTGAAACCCTGGGAAGGACATATTTAGTACTTAGTTTCCGTGGGATAGCGATAAACGAATTTTTGGCAGACGAAAACGTGGACCAAAGCTAGTAGGTAAAGTTATATACTTACATATACCCTCGAAATTGAGAGCATCACACAGGTATATATAATATACACATGTGTGCATAGAATAGAACAAAATAGTTTATTTAAAATACAAGTTACAAGATTACGATAAGAATTCCTATGCTTTCAACGTCTTTTGTAGAATGTCAAGTTTTCACAAACAATCCCGAACGCGCTTGTGAATTTTCGTTGAAAATCTCCCTTTTTATTTTTGAAAGTGCACTAAGCTAGACTAAGGTCGCAAAGTGAACGTTTGGACGAGTGCGCCCCGTCAAGCGACGGTGATCTGATTATCCCGCCTGGCGGCGCCGGCAAAGAACAAGTAACCCGCAGAAGTGAACATCCATATAACCCTGCTAATAATTGCACTAAGGTAACGCAAATAAGACTCTAGTAGTTTACATCTGACTGTTTAACACTTTCCACTTGTCAAAAAGTGTTTCCAGACAATGACATCGGGGCTTTCAAGAAAAGGGCTTCTACTTTCTGTAAAAGCCGGCAACAGATCATTGACTCTCATTGAGTTGTTGGTGCTTATGGGCAGCGGTAATCATTTCCCATCAGATGACCCGCATGCTCGTTTCCCTCCCTGTCATAATAAAAAAAATGCAAGCATTCAAATGGGCACGTATCTGAATATCGAAAATTGAAATATCAAAAGTTAAAATATATATCGACGATCAAAATATTAAACCTAACCTAACCTACTTTTTAACATTAGATATATAATTTGCGATATTCAGATACAACTGACCACTGAGCGATATACGTCAGAGTATTTTTTTCGTGTATAGAACTAAAACTATACAGTATACATAGACAATAAGGAGGCTTCAACCATCCAGTCGCCATCAGATTGAACTTAGAGGCAAAGGGCTGCGACTACCAAGCCATGAAGCGTTGATGATACAGCAAGTGTTGTATGAATCTTTCTTTCTGTCGGGACATTTGCTCTATGACCCTGGGCATCGGCACACGACCGATGGAGTAGCAGCCTCATTACTCGGACTCGGTTAACTACAGAACAGGTCGAAATGAATCCAATAAAGTATTAGCAAGAACCAAATTTCAGCGCAATTTTGTGCAATAGTTCAAGTTCTCTTAAGTAAGGCTCGAGAGAAGTAGCTTAATACTGACGAGAAAAGTAATAGGTCCTTTCATACAACTTAACATTAAACTGACTGTGATTGACCCTTATCTCACCTGATGTTAAGTACACATGAGGCCAAAGGTGTAACTCACTGGTTCAGTAGCCTATCTCTCTAGCCTTGATTTAAATGTAATTCAATAAAGATTCATCAGGATTGCTACCGCCATCTTACTCGCTAATCCCACCGTCAAGCAGCAGTGCTTACGCTGCTGTATTACGGCGTGAAGAGTAGGACAGTTGGTGAAATTATAGACACATGAGATTTTTTTTCTTGGTTCTCTAGACTGGCTACGCATCGGTAATACTCTTGTGTTGTGAGTGCTCTTAGGTGGTGGAACTCACTTAGTTGTTCGTTGTCAAGCTATGTCATAAAAAAAATATAAATAATTAAATTTTATAGCAAGTAGTTCAATAATCTTCAAGACTTCGCAATCTCAATCAGCCTCTAAAACAACCTTTGCGAAAAGCACACAAAAAGTGTATTAACTGTTGAAAACAGAAGACAAATCATCAACATATGAATTACCTAATATAACGCGCAATAAAAACCGTACACATTCTTGTAGAGCACAGCATTAGCCGAGATGTGATAGGTAACGCTAGCCCGCGTATCGCGTTCGCCGGATAGTGTTACGATCGGCCGGCTGTATCAACGATCGTCAATCGCCCGGATCCATTCCGTGTAACAATACCTGTGGTAGAGCCGCGAAGGTGGCGGGAGCGTGCGATGTAGCGGGAGCGAGTTAAAGAAACAACCAAACAAACCTCTAACAAACATCTCGGTCTCAAAGCTTCTGCTTCTGCTTTGATTGATACAGGTGTTACTTCAAAGTCGATATCGATGAACTAATTGTAATCGCAATCATTTTGAAGGATTACAGTTACTAAGCTAAAAAAAAGGTTGTAAGTCAGAATAAGAATGGCTAACATTTTATATTAAACATGCTTAACAGTCGATATCGCTATCAAAACTGACTTTAAAAATTGCTAAAATCCTACTTAAATCGTCTTTTGTTAGATAGTACTTAAGTAGTAAGTAAGTACAGTGGCGGAATGAAAGGTTGACCAGTTTTCAAATAAACTCATTTACACGTTGCAAGCACATGTTACCTTTTTGAAATTGCACTAAGACGGAATATATGTCATACTCGGTCGATAAATCATGCAATTATAATGAGCAAGCAAAAACAGACCTTTCGGGTGGCCAACCTTTTCATTCCGCGACTGTACTAAACAGCACAGTGACAATTCATGAAATGATTAATGATTATTTCGAGTTCTTGCTCAGCAAAGTCTCAATTTTTCACATCTGTTAAATATTTCTTTCCTCACTCTCAACACAAATACAAAAATCATAAAACCGTTGATTTGATGGCCTCGCCCAATCTCAGCAACTTACATTACCCGCAGGGAACGTGTCTTGAGATTCCGAAGCATTGAACCGACAAATATTACCGTTTGTGCGATTGAAAAGCTGTCAACGCAGTTTCACCGTTTCATATCTCACTTGTTTTTCATTTATTTTTAACTTAAAGGGTGACTTATAAATCTATCCTATGATATTCTGGAAAACCTAAATGTAACTAAAGCTCACTCATTAAAAATGGTCATGCAGTTGACGTTTTAGGATAGGTATAAGTTTAACGCTAAATTTAAATAACGACATTTTCTACAATACATTGAGTGTATACAATATAATTAAAGGGTCGTTGTATGCAAGGGGTGTATACACCAGATACAGATACAGAAAACAGGTAAACTTACAAGAGATAAAATTAGACGGTGTTAAAAAAAATCTTGTACGATAATTAAACCCACATTAAGGCTACTAACAACTGATTACTAATACGATACAAGTGAACAAACATTTAAATATAGCATAGTAAACATATACATTCTTAACAAGCCCAATCAAATATTGAGTGACAAAGAGGTATATGTTTCCATTGCGTTATAAACTTGAATCGAATCGTCACTGATTTAATAAACTAACGTCATCTCTACATTTTCCTTGTATCGAACATTTGTAAATTGCAAACCGAAAAGAAACCCATTTGGGGAGCAAAAACTCGGAGGAAATCATTGTAATTCACTAGTCTAAAAAGTGTTAGTTCCAAAATTGCATCGAAAAAGAATCTTCATCGATGATCCATTGCGTCATTAAGGAAATATACATAAGATGGTCTTGTATAATAATCAAACCAAGCTGAGACTCGTTCATAACCTTGTCGTAGTAAGCCGTTGGTTATATTTATCAATGGAGTCACTAAACGTTTATTTTGAAAAGGTTGTACCGTGGGTGGCGGTTAAATTAGTTCGACTAGATGTAGAGAAAAAAATGTTGAGCGACGAGTGGTTTTTGTCGCATTATTATTATTATTATCAACAGGTATCGATGAGTTTGCAAATAATAATGTGTTAAATTTAATAATTTATGGTTACCTATTTAAAAAGAATTACTACTATACTGTCAATGTATCTAATCTATCTATCCAATTATAGTTATTTTTACTTATCCTTTAAATTACCAATTCTTGTATATTTATTAATTCATATTGGGAATCTCGGAAACAACTCTAACGATTTCGACGAAATTTGTTATGTGGGGTTTTTTGGGGGCAAGCTATGGATCAAGTTTTGTCCTATCTCTAGGAAAATGTGTGTTCTCGAGTTTTAGCTCAGCTGTCCCGGTGCTTCACTGCGATTTTCTTAGTACAATGACAATATTTTTGGTGAAGTATATCTACGGGGTGTCTCTGACCACGAGGCGCTTTAAATTCAAGGTTCGATCCTACTTGCATACTTAACTAGGTAAACTGCTTTTGTTTTGAAAGATTTTAAAATACTTGAATTGAGATAATTTATTGATCCTCAAAGTTTAACCGTACAATCGTTATCGCTGTCTCTTCGTACGGGGCTTTTAATTTTTGTCATTTATTTGACATCTCTGAGATAAACATTTATCAATGTGCTGTCAATTTTGTGTTGTATCGCGTACCTACATTGAAAATTACATCCTGTATGGAAAAAAATAACAGTGATCATATTTTTAAAATGTTGCAGAACAAAAGTTGCTCAGTCATGCGAGTACAACCGAACCTTGGATTTATAGCCCCATGGTCAGAGACTCCCTGTATTTAAAGCCCATGGTCAGAGACTCCCTGTTTTTAAAGCCCCATGGTCAGAGACTCCCTGTATTTAAAGCCTCATGGTCAGAGACTCCCTGTATTTAAAGCCCCATGGTCAGAGACTTCCTATATTTAACGCCCCATGGTCAGAGACTCCCTGTATTTAAAGCCCCATGGTCAGAGACTCCCTGTATTTAAAGCCCCATGGTCAGAGACTCCCTGTATTTAAAGCCCCATGGTCAGAGACTCCCTGTATTTAAAGCCCCATGGTCAGAGTTTTCCTATATTTAACACCCCATGGTCAGAGACTCCCTGTATTTAAAGCCCAATGGTCAGAGACTCCCTGTATTTAAAGCCCCATGGTCAGGGACTCCCTGTATTTACGAAATAATTTATTCATCGTCATCATCCCAGTCTATACCTATACGTCCCACTACTGGGCCTCTTCTCGGAATGAAAGGGCCTAGACCATAGCTCCCACGCGGTCCCATTGCGGACTGGGAACTTAACACCATTGAATTGCTTCACAAGCTACTAAAGTGTAAAGATATCCTTGACCTCGACTGTACATAGAATTCAAAGTAAAACCAAACCCAAGTCAGAGTAAAACCAGAAGGTGAAAACAGCCGTGTCGACAATAGCCTCCTTTTTAAAAACAGCAACAAAATAAGCCTCCTTACGTAGATACCTAGTAGGTAAGATTTCTCTAGAAGCTAATGATCCCATCCTAAAAGTACGTGCAGGACGCAGCTCCCGTGCTGCGGTCTCGGCCTATCATTACCACGCATTACCTGCGCCCGCGCGCGCATGCCTGCGATACTCCATAAACATGGCTTAAGCACGTCGCTGTACTGTTATGTTGTGTACGAAGATGAAAATGTGCGCTTTTCGATCTAAACTAGATTAAATTAAAGAGCTGAAGCAAGCTGTTTGGACTACGCTTCTTAACTTACATCATAAACTTACACACACACAAACATTACGCCTGTATTCCCAAATGGGGTAGGTAGACCACACGAAACGTTATTTTAGGTTTTAATTTTGAGAAAAACGGTACAATAGTGACAGTTTGCTAGCCTGTCGCCTATATACGGTATACCTTAACCTATATCCTCAGTCGCCTCTTACGATATCCACGGAAGAAATGGAGAGGTGTAATTCTAACCCGACACCACACGGGTATAATCATAAACTTAATCAAACTAAAAAACGCGAATAACACAATCAAGTACTTCAAAATTATAGCAAAAATCACACGTTGATTTTTCATATTTTTTTCTGTTTCTTTTACCTACATGTATGGAGTGCCCATTCCATAAAAATATTTATTTTTATTATTTAACACTCAAACTAAGTAGCGGCCTATAAAAATACCTATACAAAATGTATCCTACCATTTTATCAATATACAGCTATATATTTGTGTGTGTTTTGAGTAAAATGCCTGTGAACTACGGACGGACGGACAGGACGAAACTATAAGGGTTCAGTTATGTCGTTTCAACTGTGGAACCCTAAAAACAATATATCTGACATTAACTCCATAATTGTATTTAATGGTTAATTAAGCTAAAGGTATTTGACCTTTGAATTCGCAACTGTTCTGTACCTATATTTAAGCGAATAAATTAATTCCAAGCTAAATAAATCGTTATAAATATTTATCACATTCAACATAGTTACTTAATATTTTACTTAAACAGGTTTCTAGTATTACTATAAAATGAAAAGTTAAAAATAAAACAAACCTGAGTCAATCAAGTGATCTATATAGTCTACAGAAAGGTTGTAAAGGCACCTATACCTACTGGTTGTTCAACTGTACAGTGTGTACTCGTATATTTACTTTAGTGAATAAATTAATTCCAATCAGAATTGGTTATTAATACCTATTTATGACAAACAACAACTTAAGTAAACAGGTTCTAGTATTACTATAAAATGAAAAGTTACAAATAAAAATAAATCTGAGCCATTCAAGCGAGCTAAAGTCTACGGAGAGGTTGTAAAGGCAGTTAGACCCTTTCGTCCCAAGCCCAGTCTTCGGACCTGTCAGGCACAGGATGTATCGAATTACGCCAAGTTACGACGTAAGTGATCAATAACAAAAACTAAAAACAAAAGGCGATCGAGGGGTGAGAATATTCCTATGAGAGCTTAAAGAGATTTATAAAGCTTCGGCGAGGTATGCGAGACTGATTTTGGAGAAATTGTTTAGGGCTTCAATGATAATGGCTGAATTTATTTAAAAAGACGAATTAAAATAATTGTTGGTTAGAATAAAAGACGTCTTAAGTAAATAAATAGCGAACATTATAAGTTAAACAAAATAAATTAAACAAAATCCTCTCATTATATTATCTAACACAGCTGAAAAGACTTAACTAAAAAAAAACTGATAATTAAAATAAATGGTGGTTTACTGATTGCACTCATGTTCCCTAAACTCCTTGTAACGTATCCCTGTTTATAAATCTATACTTCGAATAACTTAAACGTAAGTGTACCAACTAGAAAAAAAATCGGCCAAGAACGTGTCGGACACGCCCAAAATAGGGTTCCGTAGCGAAAAAATTAAGTAATATTTTTCTAAGGATTTCGTATTTTATACGGAATCTTCCTAGTTTAGGTATATTTTATACCTTAGGCTGCTATTTAAGAGTAAAACTACTAATAATTCTCAAGCCAACTTAGCCGTTATAGTTTTCCTTGAAAGTTTGATATACTTATGTACTACCATCGTGAATTTTTTCAAATTTTTCCACCTACCGTTTTAGATTTTAGAGGTCGATTTTAATGAAATAAATCGATTTTAATGAAAATTTGCACTTTAAAGTTGAATATTTCGCAAAAAAAAAACAATGAATCGAAAAATCGTCTTAGCAAACCCCTAATGGTTTAAGATTTATCCAACGATACCCCACACTATAGGGTTGGGTGAGAAAAAAAAATCAACCCCACTTTACGTCTATGGGAGGAACCGTAATTTTTTTTTTGTTTTTTATTGTACCATTTTGTCGGCATAGTTTACATATATATATCCGTGCAAAATTACAGCTTTCTAGCATTGATAGTCCTTGAGCAAAGCCGCGGACGGACGGACGGACAGACAGACAGACAGACATGGCGAAACTATAAGGGTTCCGTTTTTGCCATTTTGGCTCCGGAACCCTAAAAACTAATTATTTTTAAAAGTCACTGAACTGATGTCGTTCGTTTGACGAGTACGATCTATCTCTGAATTATTTGCTCCTGTTAAAGGCCCCATCTGGTTGACCCGTTATACCTATTTTAAATATGTTTTTGCCATGAACAGTCCATTTAAGTCCCTAATAAAGTAAATTTTCTTAGCACCTGAAACTGTTTGCAACAAGAACAGGCGTTGATCAAAGGGAGCTAATTACTCCCATCTAATCAACGCTCCTGATTGGCTCAGACATATTAACATGCGTCAAACACAAGGTTTCATTATAGAGCTAAACTAATATGTCCTTTAGACTTGACTTCAACAGTGGTGACTCTTTTTCTACACAGAAATAGAATTTCTAAGATACTTGATTGAATCAGACGTTACTTAGAAGAGGTTCTATATCGATGAAACTTTTATGATCTTGGTACAGAAGGAGCAAGATAAATGATTGTACCTATAATTCTAAAAAAGATACCAAATGAAATGCGTAGATCTACGTAGGTACACATTCAAAGCCGAAGCAAACAGTGTCATATTTGTCTCATTATAACACATCTTTCTGACCGATACAGCCAACTTTCCTGTATGATAACATTAATATGAAAGACAACTAAATTTCATACCAATTAAGATGTCAATAACTCACTTTTTTTGTTTGAATAAATGATTAGGTACCTAAGGACATCGAGCAAATTTTAATAACGCCAAAAATATGACGATCGTGGTGTCTGACTTAGATGAGACTGAAAACTTAATGGTTATTCCTTTCTACCCTTGGACAAAGCTTGTAATTGAAGCATGATACCATTGTAAACCCTAACTCCTAAAATAAAATATTCCTACAACTTACCTATTTAAATTTATAAAAATACACAACCCGAATCACGAATTTACTGTATTTTTTTACATAGGTACTCATTTAATTTTAAGCATGAAGGTGTCATATGCCATGCACCAACGTATCATGGCCATTTTTTGCCAGCATTCCGGTTAAATTCCTATTTGTTGCATATTCGTTAAACAGCTCACGGCAATGTTTTGACAGTTGGCGACATGGACAGCCGAGGTGAGGGTGTTAATGTGACATTACGCGGGCGTCGCAGGGGGAAGCGGGGGGCGGGGCAGCGGTAATTATCCCACGTCAACGGCAGACCTAGGCACCCTACCCGCGCTACCTACGACGTTCTATAAGCTAGGGCATTTATTCAACACTGTTTTAGATTCGTAATCGTAACAGAGACGAGACGTTTACCTAAACAGCGTAAGAATTAGAGTCCGGCTACCATAAGTTAGCAGTGGAAAAATGCAGCATTTAAAAAAAACTTTTTATTTATTCAACTGGATGGCAAACGAGCAAGTGGGTCTCCTGATGGTAAGAGATCAACACCGCCCATAGACACCTGCAATACCAGGGGGATTGCAGATACGTTGCCAACCTAGAGGCCTAAGATGGGATACCTCAAGTGCCAGTCATTTCACCGGCTGTCTTACTATGGTGATGAATGGAATTTATTAGGTAAGAATTACCTACTCGTCATAGCCCTAATAAAGTCTGGCTTGCACGCTGCTGCAATATCACTTACATATGCTGAATAGAAGACTCTATTATATATATTTTTTTTTTTTTTTTTATTTGACTGGATGGCAAACGAGCAAATAGGTCTCCTGATGGTATGTTCAGTTAAGTAAATTTTATCGAATACTGGTGTAAAATAGGTATATTAACAAGTGATTTTACTGTAAAACATACTGTACTCTTAAGTTTCACAGAGAATTCTGTAGTGTTTTGAGATATAAGTAAATTGAAATCCTGTGCCATATCTATTTAATAATTTATGATTGGTTTTTTGGAGTCTTTTTGTATTTTTTATTTCAACTCCAAATTTGTTACTTTTACGGGTATCCCGTGAAACCATATCGAAAATACAAACTGAGACATGGATGCACAGAAAAACCAGAAAAAGAGACCAGCGCTGGGAATCGAACCCAGGTCCTCAGCAATCCGTGCTGCGTGCTATAACCCCTACACCACCGCTGAACAGGAATCTAGACACGAATTTTTCCTATGCATACATATCTCAGGTTGTTCCTATTGTATTACGCTATATTGTAGCACGCAGCACGGATTGCTGAGGACCTGGGTGCGATTCCTAGCGCTGGTCTCTTTTTCTGGTTTTTCTGTGCATCCATGTCTCAGTTTGTATTTTCGATATTTAATAAGTTCCAAAATCTACTTTGACTTGTCAATAAATTAGTTGACTGACTCAGAAGTTTACAGAACGTTAGGCTCTGTTTAGTATTCAGCAAGCTAGCCATCGATGATCGTGCAGATTAGTTAAACAAAATTCAATATAATTTATATCATTATTCATACGGAGCTTTAGCCTTTTAGTCGTAATTTTACGCTCTATTACGCAAATGGGAAAAACCCGCGTAAACACTCATTTTCAACTGTGTTACAGTCACAGAATAATTAAAAAACATGGATTAATCATAAAGCTTGAGCAGTGACTGTTGCAGTAAAGTAGACAGATGGTTAGTTTTTAGGGTTCCGTACCTAAAGGATGACCAAGGGAACCCTATTACTGTCGCTTCGCTGTCCGTCTGACTGTCACAGGATGTATCTCTAGAACCATAATATGTAAATGTTGAAATTTATATTTGTAATAATAAAAATAAAATTGGGTTAAGGGGGAAAAAATATTAGTAGTTCGTCAGTTAGATTATCAGAAAATATTCAACAATAAAATTTTCACTCTTGTAATTTTTTGTTTGGTTGACAAAAGAAAAACCAAGTTTTTAAAAGAGTGAAAAGCGTTGAAGTTCGTCGTGAATTCAGGCCGTGCTAAAAAGTGTCACGCTTCGTGACGTCACGCGGAAGTTTATCTGGCTATATCTTCTTTATTTTTTGTTTAATTGACAAAAGAAAAAAATATAGTGTCCAATATTTTCTGATAATATAATAATAAATATCATGGGACACTTGACACCAATTGACCTAGTTCCAAACTAAGCAATGCTTGTACTATGGATACTATGCAACGGATAAACATACTAATATCGATAAATACATACTTAAATTTTTTTTTGGACACAGACCTATTTTTAACCGACTTCAAAAAAGGAGGGGGTTTACTAATGTTTCGGCGAATAACGTTTGGCAACCTGTTTCATTTCGCAACTTTTCATTTCCAACTGTAAATATTTCAATTTTATTAACCTAAATTCGACTGATTAGGATTTTTTATTGCAAAACCTAACCTAAGATAACCTAACCTAAAGGGTACTCTACACGACGCTGCCCTTGCGAAATGAATAACCTCCTGAAATATTTACAGTTTTAGAGTTTGCGAAATGAAACAGGTTGCCAAACGTTACGTTGCGAAAAGGCAGTACTCGAAAGGGGGGACATAGAACGTTCCAATGTTTGTATTTTTTTATGTATGTTCACCGACTACTCAGTCAATTGTGGACCGATTTTCAAAATTCTTTTTTTTATCGATAGTGTATTCTTTTGAGGTGGTCCCATTGTCACCAAGTCAAGATCTGATGATGGGATCCTAGGGAAATCGAGGACAAACCTCAAATTTTATAGGCACACCTATGGCGATTTTGGCATTTTTAGCATTAAGATAAGCATTTACATTCAGAAAGTATAGTTAGGTAAACTGGACCTGATGATGAAGACCGTAGATGACCAATGGAACTCGTCAAAGCTAAGTAATGCTCGCTCGTCTATAAACGATCGTGATTAATAGACCTAGATAAGTGACTAAGAAGGAGCTTTAAGTTAATGATTCTTTCGAACTGATCTGATGCTGAAGCCGGAAGGTAGGCAACGGAACTCTGTTATAAAATAACGTAACTAAGCCGTGTTTGGGCTTAATGGAATCGTTGTGAGATGTACTTTGGCCCCAAATCACTAAAAAGTGAAAAATAAAGAATTTTTTTAACAAAAAAGTAAAACCGACTCCAAAAAAATAACAATAAATGGAACCGACCCTTGAAAATATTTTTTTAGGTACCTACTAGCTCGAAGTCGGTGTCTCAGCACGACCCAGCAGGATGGTTTGAAACCCATAGTATGTAGGTGAGGTAGGCGACTATTGTTCTATTCCTGCTGGCTCGTGCTGAGGCACCGACTTCGAGCTAGTAGGTACTTAAAACAGTATTTTCAAAGGTTTTGTAGTCGGTTCCATTTATTGCTATTTTTTTTTATTTTTTGTATTCTTATAAACAGGTTAAAATAAAAGACCTTTTGTTACATGATTTTGTTATGCAATAAGCGAATACTGATGTTTCCACACAGCAGTAATATTGACCAAGGTCGATCGCCAACCACTGCATTTTCCTATGCCAAAAGCCGCGGTTTTTCATGGGCGCTCCATTATATTACACTGGCGCGTCGCGAACCGCAGGCACCAATTCACCGAACGCTTTTATTTAGACACCTAATTAAATATTTATTAAGTGCGTATCTCATTTATACATTAATACCCGGTTTTAATTTCGCGTGCGAGCGCAAAATTAGGAGCACTGAACGGTTGCACCGCAAAATGAAGTGGAATTGCAGAGCACCCGCGCTGAGTGGCCGGCTCGACACTGAAAATCATTATCCGAAACTTTTAATGTTCGTAATTGCTTTATCCAAATCAAATACAGTTTTACCGAAACAGAATTGCTTTCTCATTCAATCTAGTGCGGTTAGTGCAGAGATGATTTTGACATAGTGTTAGAACCGTGTTTAGGACGACACGTGTTTATAGTTATGTCGTTGACTAAGTTACGATTATAATAACATAAGTTAATTGGACACATTTAACGTCATTCTTTGACTAAATACCTATTTAGAATAATATGTTTTTTATCCTCAAGATACCTTCCGGAGTGTCCAGCGAAGTATTCTTTGTTGCGGAGTTTTTCCGAATCGCTGAGGGGTAGTACGTATATTTTATGTACCTACCCACTTAGTAGCCTAGTTTTTTTTTACCTAATGTCGGTAATGGTAAAGGGTATCTACACTAGCTGTGAAGTATTGCTTCCGAAGACGTTCCAAACTTAGGGTCTTTGTACAGTCGTTTTTGAAACGCGCCGTCGGCACTCGTTGGTATCGATACAAACGTAAGACTAATTTAATAATCAACTTTGGTCATGTATAATTGCACAAATAACACCGAAATACGATTTTTCAATAATTTATTGAATCAGGCGTTACTTTACGGAGCTGCATATCAATGAACTAAAAGAATTGGCAAAGAAAGAATTGGCGGGTGAGAAAAGAAAATTCTTTTAGTTCATTGATACGATATTTTCGGTGTCCAGAATAATTAATAATTGGTATGTCTTTTTTGATTGTACCTATGTTACGTTTGAAAAAATAATATGAAATTGCGACAAATTGTCAAGATTGCTTGAAGAAAATCAGAGACCGTATTGTCCAACGCGTTCGAGATCTCATTCACCATCTCTTTTTACCCCCATCCACATCCTATACCTACCGTGTGAGTGTGACAGAAAGAAGTGATGAAAAAGAATAATGTATGAAATACATAATAGTCATTTGATATTAATTTACATGATTTTCGGTGAAACTATCAACTATACGATTTTTTATGATCGTCTAATCTTCAGATTAGCTTATGTTAGGTTCGATTTATTTTATAACAATTCTGTAAAATTGATAATATCTGAGAAAATTGCAGTCTTTTTAAACTTTATGTATTTTAATACGTACCCGGTGAAAACAATTGCGATTGCAAGTGCTTTAGACTATAAGGCTTTTCTTCTCCGAACTTTTAAGCTTTTCATCTAGTAGGTAGGTTGCCTGGAAGAGATCGCTCTTAAACGATAAGGCCGCCTATTGCTCACCTTGTATTTTTTTCTCTGTGTATCTGTTTTCTGTATCGCTTACTATGTCTGTTGTACAATAAAGAGTCTTTGTATTGTATTGTACCTACCCTAAATGCGTCAAAATATCAGGAGCTAATTAAAGGTCGTCATTCCGTAGATACTAATGAATAACCAAAATTATTATTTTTCAGTTAACTTTGATAAATCCGTTGCGGTAACGCCCAGGAGGGCTACTGCTAAATTCGAAAATCGGAGTTTGAAGTTCGTATCGTACCGTCTCTCTCACCCTCGTATTAAATAAAAACTTCGTAGTATAGGGACAGTTTATTTGGGATGCTGTGGCTTCTAACCTAGGTACATACTAATGGTTTTTTATTAACGTATCGAATTATAATGTCCAGGGGGCCTACCATGATCTTTTCATAAACGATCCAAACGCAGAGCAGTTCAATTTAGGCACCTAAACTGAATCGTCGAAATTGGTACCACGACGTTTATTTCTCAGAGCTGAGTCTCAATGGTTTACAAGTGAATGAAAGACCGATATTGTCTCTGGTCCGAAACTGAAACGCTAAGTCGCGAAAGGGATGCCGCTATATGCAAACCAAATATTGTATACTAAAACCTCTTTATTTTGGAAAACCATAACTCTATGTCATTCCGTGTTCTTAGCAACCGTTGTGTTGATTACAAATAAAATGTTTACGCTGTCACTAATCCACGAGTCTCTTTTCTCACTGAAAAATTAGTTTTATCAATGAGGAGTTAAGAAGCACATGAGTGTCGTGAGTACCTATGAAAAGTTATAAAATTTTAATAAAAGTTTAAAAGTTCTTGAAATTTAAAAACATTCCAAGTAAAACACTTAAAATTCCAAAAGAATTGACAGAATGAGTAACTTATACTGAATCGCTAAATTTGACACTAAAGCGATTCAATTCCCACTCAAGTTAAGTGTCATAGTACGAAAACCGCTTGAATGAAAATGTCTGTATCGCTGTCGCTGAACCGTGCTTGAACTGAATCGCAAAAGTAACGTCGTGGTACGAAATAGCGATGCAGTTCAGTTTAGAGCCTAAACTGAAACGTATTAAGAGAGCGTGGTAGGCCCCCAGGAATTCATTTAGTTCCGATATGTTATCAATGACAAAGAAACATAAAACCCAAAATATCGCATATTAATTAGAAGGAAATGTAATGACGTTTGTTGAACAAAATAAATGCAATTAAATGAATGAGTTATTAGGCGTTAGCGATGATTCACGACGTCGTACGATTTATACAGAAGTGCGTAAAACAAAGAAATCCTTTGTATATTGTAAAACCACTAATGTTAACCACGATTCATTGTTTAGAGAAGCTATAATAATTGTCCTGATAGACCATTAGTGATAGTATAGCCAACGGCACGAGTACAGACAACTTCTGTACATTATTACACTAAAAACCTAAATAAATAAAACCTAATAATAACGACTAATGTAAAAACAGATACCCACTTTGGAAGAGCGGTGCCTCTTAGCACAGGTATCACGTATACTTAAAAAGAGGCACAAACCTAATGTTACTCGTACAATGTATTTTTAAGCAAACGAATAAACGATTTTTATTTTATTGGTTAAATTTATCCGTCAAATAAAATTTATCAATGGGCGTTGAAACCGCCCCTAAGACTTGTCAAGCAGTAAAAAAAATAGTGAACTATTGTAGATTTTGTCTGTACGAAGCCAAGGTCATACACATTTTCTTATTTTACATGTTTTAAAAAACCAATAGATGAAAAAAATCAAAATTGAATGTTGAGACTTGTGAACATTCGTTAATTTTTTTCTAAATATTGTTTGTTTCAGTGTCGAAACTTTCGGGAAAACGTATTTTTTCTGGAATCCTAGTTATATTCTAATATAAGAATATGACAGCATTTCAACTAAACAAACTAATTTTATTTCCCTTACGTGTTGCTTATGTAAGTCACGCTGTAAAAGGGGACTTACTGTCCTGCATTGCAAAAACAGTACACTGCAGCTGCTTAGCTGGAATATCATTTTTTCCGCTATGCGATTATGTAAGTAGGTAGGTATCAAAGAATATGTTACAACAATTAATTAAAAGTTTCCTCCATTGTCTAGGTCTATGATCCAACTGTTTATATACAAATACAAATAAATATCTAAGTAAATAAAAATGCTTTGATTTGAAAATAGAGTACAATTGCAAATACAAGGGCACCTACGTAAGTATATGAGTTTATTATCATTCACAGTACTTATATTTTTCCTCTCAATTAGCATTCCTTCAAAACTTCCGATATAATACAAGAATCTTCCAAAAGCTAATAATAAAAAATTTAAGAAGCTCTTTTTAGAATAAATTATTGTTATTTTACAGTCATTTGAATTCTCCATGCATCCACCAAAGTCAATTTAATCATTGGGTAAATAAACGTATAAATAAATTTTGTTTAAATTATTAATTTGGTGCAGTTGACGATGCTAATTAAAAGGTGCTAATTATATCCATACTAATATTATAAATGCGAAAGTGTGTGTGTGTTGTATGTTTGTCCGTCTTTCACATCAAAACGACGACGACGTGATTTTTGGCATAGAGATAGTTTATGGTCCTGAGAGTGACATGTGCTACTTTTTATCCCGGAAAAATGCACAGTTCCCGAGGGAACGGCGCGCGATAACCGAATTCCACGCGGGCGAAGCCGCGGGCAAAAGCTAGTAAAAAATCATAAAATCCCGCTTCGCAACCTATTAATCTACTTCCGCGTAAGTCCCATAATAACTTAATAAAATTATCTCATTGTTTAGTCGACCGCCATTTCCGAACAGGTTTGCTATTCTTATAAAATTGTTATAATTAATCGATACGTTTCAACAGACGTGGGAAATACCTATAACCTCAGTGCATGCGTCAATAACCGAGAAACCACAGCTTCTAGCAATTAAATAAAACCATATGCTCCGACCGAGAAGACAGGTCGAGCTTGTAAATATTTATCAACATGCGCTACTATTATTAGAGTCACCTCTATCATGAATTTATTAGAGGTATTATAATGATACTCTTAGACTTAGCTTCCCACTAATATTATAAATGCGAAAATTTGTACTAAAGTCTGTTTGTTTGTTACCTCATCATGTCTAAACCACACATCGATTGACATCTTTTCTCGAGTCTAACAGAGCTAATAATTTTTGCTCTTTTAGACTCCAAGTGCCAACAAAACACCAATAGTTCCGTCATTTAAGAGAAACAAAGGTATTTTGAGACCGCATTAAAATTTGTCATGACTGTAATCGTGTATTTTTTCATAACAAATAATATATATTTCATAACAAAATTAAAATATTACCTATTCAAATTTTTTTTACAAGGAGATATTCACATGACTCCTAACGGCTTTTTTTTATTTTCTTTGTAAAAGCAAGATATCATGGGATTTACGTGACGGAAAGTGTAAAAATTGGCAACATACGCAGTTAAAAAATGGAATTTTATGACCTAAAAGTGTGTCTTAAATGATTACTCGATAATACGTTACCCTGTATTTAATTTTTATATTTTTATAGCGCAGCCAAGGATATGGAAGAGCTTTATAAAAAAAGACAATACTTTAAAATTTATTTATTTATTATTATTATTTATTTATTTTATTCGACTGGATAGCAAACGAGCACGTGGGTCTCCTGATGGTAAGAGATCACCACCGCCCATAAACATCTGCAACACCAGGGGTATTGCAGATGTGTTGCCAACCTAGAGGCCTAAGATTGGATACCTCAAGTGCCAGTAATTTCACCGGCTGTCTTACTCTCCACGCCGAAACACAACAATGCAAGCACTACTAATAATAATACTGGCATGAAAGGCAGCATGCCTTGAATAATTTTTTGAGTAACAAAGAATGCACTTTCACACTGTGTTTATACCTATCGTTCCCTTTAAAATACCATTGTCCTTCGAAAATCCCATTTTTTTTACGTATACAGTGTGTACGTGTCACGAGTCGTGTGTACCGCAAATATACATACAAAGCTTGTACTTTACAGCTCATTATCATAGCGTTTTGTCCTACGACACGCATCATTTTATATTAGTCACTATAGGGTTACCATTCGTCACAATACTCGTAAAACGCGACTGTCGCTGTAAGGATTATTGTTCTCCTCGCCGCGGCGAATAATGTTTTTCTCAAAAATTTAAAACTGAATCAGCAAATAAAAATAAGTGAAAATCTGTCATGACATTTGAAGAGAAGATTTTCCTATCCAAAAGATCTAAAGCTATTGCAGACAGAGATAAAACCATTGTCGCACTTACTTTTTTTTGTCTGAAAAAGTTGATAACCTGACAAAGAGCATTATGGAATTTGTATGCAACATTGCCGGTGGGTTTAGCGCTCCAGCGATGTTTGCACAACAATGCACTTCGCCTTTTGGTATACCCTACAATGACGACTTTTGGAAACATTTTTGAGAACATTGTGTTAATAAATTTCTTTACGTGACATCAATAATCTTATACTTTTGTTTATACCGGGTTATTATTTTTATTACACTTTAAAGTTAATTCGAAGGAGCAATGTAAAGCAAAATGCTTGATGTTTGTACCGTGACAGGCGACGTCAGTTGAATTCTAGAATGGCGTACATTGATAACAGTATTATTTGTATGAAAAAGGGAAAATCTAAAGACTCCATTATTTTTAAAAATTCGCTGAATTAATGTTGTTCAGTTTGACGAGTACGACCTATGTTTTAATTATTTGCTCATAGTACAGGCCACACCCGGGATAGGACACTGAGTGTGAGGCTTTGCATGCATCCGATGACATAACTAACTAACGCTTCTCTCACATTTCCAATAGTAGGACTGACTTAAAGTATCTTATCTAAACTGAAAAAAATATCCTTTAACAAAATTATTATTGTTTTACAATTCTTTTCTAGTGTTGCGACCATACACTATACGCATTAATGGCAACCCTAAATGAATCGCGTGCTCATTGGTTTAGACTTCCGCTCGCAAAACTCCCGCGCAAATGACGTCAGACCTAATTGATTAAGATTTCGCTACCGTATCACCTGCATGCGTACTTAGCGATCAGCTGATCCAATCCGTAATGCTAACGTGTGTAGTATCAGGTACCATTCATCATAATTCATTCTTTGTTATGAAGTCCAAATACAGTGAAGCAGTTAAGTATAAATTACTGTCCTGCCTATGTCACACATTATCTATACTGTGATGTGCTGTGGTCATACCGTACGTCACAACTATTTCTGAAGCTATATATTCATTATCATTACTTATACCATTACATAAATTGCAGGGCTAAGTACATAAAGTTTTCGGAGACATCACTAGTTAATGTTCTTGTCTTGAACTGGGTGTTCTGCCTTTTCGCAGAAATTCATTTGGCCGAATATCTCTTGCCAACCAACGTTTCGCCGATGATTCACTTTGACAACTAACTATTACCAAATGATTGTATGACAACGTGTCATTTGTTCGAATTATTATAAAGCAGAATATCATAATGACTCAAAACGTTTGGAAAACTTATCATTTGTCAAATCGTTCACTAGGTCAAACAACTATAGAACGAATAACGTTTCGTCAGCGCAACAGTTCCCTTTTCGTACGTAAGCCAACTTTTTACTTATTATTTAATATTTCTTTTTAAATATCCAAAACATGAGTCTAATGAAAAACAATATTGAACTGAAAATGGCATTAAATAGATGTTTTCAAAATTTGATCGAAGACTCAGTAATTGCAGCTTTTTCGAAATCTAACACACACTTTTGGTACAAGATTGATACCGCGGCGTGATCATTGCCGTATTTTATCAATAGGTCAAACATTGTGTCACAAACGCTTTATTAGTGAACAAACAAAAACACAACGGAAATGTTGCGCGTGTATATTGCTTATTAGGTACATATTTTACATAAATAGTTAGGTACTAAAACCCTTATTCAATAAAACATTTGGGCAACATTGTACAACGAAATGAATATTATTTAATTTAAACATGATATAAACTAACCGCAAAGAAACGAATAAAGCGTGAATTTCACTTATACAAAAATATGGCAAGACGTCGCGACCTCGCTATGACGAACCCAACCTGTACATATAACCTGTATAGCTATACGTATTATTATGGTATGTTGACATGTATGAATCAGCCGGCAATCCCAAAGCCTCACGTACTATGAGTTCCGTAAACGGGCACTGCCACTGAGATTGGTTTACTTAGCGATTTAAACCGTGACTGTCGATTTATTTCCCTAATAATTGGGAAATTCGTTTGTTTTTCTAGGAAGTTGGAGTCGGTTTGGCCCATTGAGATGAGATGTTTGATTTGAGTAAGAAAATTACCTCGAGGCTTATAAACTCAACGATAAGTAGTTATTTCAACGATAGGTAGGTAGCATAAGTTTTTGCGACAACACGGCCTTTTTAATTTTTTATGCAAATCGCCGCTTACACTAGCAATGATGAGTGTTGATAGTCAAAGTCAAAATATCTTTATTCAATTTAGGCTATAACAAGCACCTATGAATGTCAAAAAAATCTACCACCGGTTCGGAAAAACCTCTGCTGAGAAGAATCCGGCAAGAAACTCAACGAGGTATATATATTTTTTTAAAACAGATTTACAATATTATTAAATGATATGTATACATCACAAGTATTTAACACAACTTTATTTTTAACACAGTAGGTTCGCTATTTGAAGGGATCGCTAATGCGGATCGGATTTTTTTCCAAATAATATAAGATAAGTTTTTTAACCGTGAATTTTTTACTAGCGTTTACCCGCAGCTTCGCACGCATAAATCATTAGATACAGCAGTTGAAATGAATTCCGGGATTTTATTAAATTCTCGTGGGGATTCCCTAAAATTACATCGTGGTTTTCATTAACGTTACATTATAACAACCATGCCAAATTTCATGACTCTAAACCCAGCGGTTGTTATTTCGAGATTTTATCCCGTTCTCGTGGGAATTTCAGGATAAAAATTAGCATAAGTAGGTGTTATTCCAGATGCCCAGCTATATACGTACCAAATTTCATGACTCTAAGCCCAGCGGTTGGTTTTTCGAGATTTTATCGCTATCCCGTGTGAATATCGGGATAAAAAGTAGCCTATATGTGTTATTCCAGATGTCCAGCTATCTACATACCAAATTTCATGACTCTAAGCCCATTGGTTGTTATTTAGAGATTTTATCCTTATCCCGTGGGAACATTGAGATAAAAAGTAGCCTATGTTTTATTCCAGACGTCCAGCTACCACCTACATATCAAATTTCATAACTCTAAGTCCAGCGGTTGTTATTTAGTGACTTTATCCTATCCGTGGGAATATAGTCTCAACTACAAGGATCACATCAAATCTTACTACAAAACTTTACTTTAAGAAAATGCAAAATTAACGCCATTCATCGAGGATTTGGTCATGCTTGTAGGCTTTGCGCTCGCTCTTTAGGCACCATTTTAGTTAGATTTTGAATAAAATATTACCTAATACGTGTATGACTGAATTAAAATGACTACATACAACTGATTGAATTAAGGCCGTTTAATAATTTAGTCAATTTCTAGCTCTATCTACCTATTCGATCTTAGCTTGATTTTTTTATACCAAATAGCTGGCAAACGAGCGTGCGAGGGGGGAAGGGGTAGGGGAGTTGGGCCTTAAATTACTTTTTAGATTTTTAACAGCCGATGTGTCTGCTATCCTCTTATTGTCGTGGGTATCATTGGTGGTGGTCATTTACCATCAATTTTTACCATATATCGCCTAATCGAATAGGTAGAGCGAGAAATCAACCAAAATTACTATAATGAATCCATAGACCAATCATAACTGTTTATCATAAACGTTTTTAGTTTATTGATGTAGACCTCCGCAAAGTAACGCCTGATTCAACAAAAAATTAAAGCCTTGCATATAGATATAGGTACTGCCATCAGAATTGAGGTCACGCACATAAGAACAAAATCATGTAATGGCAGCGGGATTTTGACATTCACTCATTCATTTCAATCATTCTACTTTTATGCAATCACTTTTTAATGTAGCTGTGTGTGTAATCAATCATTCACTTCAACTCTCGTGGCACTACCTATAGGTTCTAATGGTCATGGCAGGATGTAGAATAGGATAACTAACGTAAGTAGAGCAAGGCGTAGCGATGTAGAAATCCGGAATAGGGTCTCGTGTCGTAGCTTTTTTCTCAGAAATTATGACAGTAATACCTGTTCGCCTACTATTTTTAGGATTGGGGTACAACCTTGCAAAACCTACCTACTGCTTCTACGCCGTTAACAATAGAGTCGTGTTCAGATATTTTTGATCAAATTTTTGCTCACAAGTTTATGAACTCGACTGTACCTACTCTTGTGGGGAAAAATTACAATAAAGAGCGAATGCTTAACTATTTAAGTACCGAAGTCCAAAGGAAAACATGTTGATGAGAGCGGAACATAGATGTCGCTAGTGCTGCTGCATAAGTAGCGTAGTAGAAATTTGCAACCTGAGATATGTATGCATAGGAAACATTCGTGTCTAGATTCCTGCCCAGCGGTGGTGTAGGGGTTATAGCACGCAGCACGGGTTGCTGAGGACCTGGGTTCGATTCCAGCGCTGGTCTCTTTTTCTGGTTTTTCTGTGCATCCATGTCTCAGTTTGTATTTTCAAAGGAAAACAGTTGTAGGTCTGTACGAGTACAAGTTAAATTTCTCCATCCGAGCTTAAAAGTTAAAAATAGAATGTTAGCAGTTTTCTGTTTGATAACTAGATGGCGTTAGGATTGCTAGTCTTGACTGTACGCACGGTACAGAAGCAAGTAGTTTATTTTTATTTTTATTGATTTGACGTTTCTTTTTTCAGAGAGCTGCGGAAACATCCTAGGGGCGAGTGAATGGAACACAGGCTACCCGTCCACGGCCTCAGTTTACCCAACCTATGGGGCCCTACAACCTTCGTACTACAAACCTGATCCTACCATACACATACCATCAGGTAAAAATTTCAAGTTATTTCCCTTAGATGAATGATTGGTCTCGCGCGCTCGCTCGACTAGATACCGCCGGCGTACTTGTCAAATGCGGCAACAAAAAGTACGCCGAAATCGGCGTACCTGAGCCCAAGGCGAGTCAGTCGCGTTGCAAACTGTGCGTAATGTGCATGTCCCGAATTTTTGTTAAATTTTGGTCATAAAACGAAGTAAAATGCCAGTTTTCGCAGTGAAACTGTTTAAAAATAATACTACAAGAAATAAGAAGGAGATTGGGATCACATACCATCAGTAAATATCGTATAATTTCGAAATTACAAAATAAAATAACATGAACCCTAAACGCCATTCTGTGTTGCCGCGTACACAAGAATCAAATTCCCCAAAGAAAGATTTTAATAAATTGAATTTTATTGTACATCATTAAATGATAATAAATTTTAATAACTTATTTTATTTAAGTATCTAACGTAATTATTATATATACATAACCTAGTTCTATATTATTTAATGTTTATCTTTGTGATATTATACACTGAATGTGTATAAATTGTTACCCGACACTATTTAATTAAGGGGTGATGGTGTCTTAAAATTAAAAATGTTTTTCGTCTTCCCAATCAAAAGCCCGATCAGCTGATTTACTTAGGTATTACGGGAGAGGAAAAAATTTTTTTTTCGTATTTCTACCCATTTTCCTGAAATGTTAACTTTTTACCCGACTGCCCGAAGGAGGGATATGTTTTTCAAGCGTATGTATGTAAGTATGTATGTATGCATGTACCTATGTATGAATATTTTGTAAACAATTATTTTTATTTTAGTCTTAATTAACCTGTACATTATATTAGGTTTAACTATAGGTGCAACGTGTTAAGTACGCAAAACTTCTTAGTTGGTGACTCAGTCCATGAATTTTCAGTAATAATTTGTAAATATTGAATGTTCTTAAATATATATATTTTTTAATTAAAAGTGAGGCCTGATCATTGATATACCTACATCATACCTACAATTTTTTTAAAGAAGAAACCTACGCCTAACCTATACACAAACATATTAATACATTCACTCTTAATTACTTCTTAATTTCTAAGTATTTCCCAAGATACATTTTGTAACCAGTAACTTAATAGACCACAGAATAATTTATTTTCCCAATAATTCGGGTAACAGTGGAGCAGCTGGCAACACAAGTCGTCACGCACACTAGCATCCTTGCAAATTGTCTTACACCGTTCTTACGCACACTACAATATTGAGTTGCCGCATTCACGAACGTTTTGTTTTTAGTTAGCGCGGTATCTAGTCGAGCGAGCGCGCGAGACCAATCATTCATCTAAGTTATTTCCTATAAACTTCAGTGAAACGCAAGCAGTATAATCAGCCTTTTCAAATTCAGTGGTAGACACATTTTTAAACACCAATATCGGATTTAGATCTTGTTAAAAGTTTTGGTCCTCTCCTAAACCTAGGCGTTGATACTCTTTTATGCCAAAACGACTGGATCACTTTGAAATTTGATACTTTTTATTTCGATAATCATAGGGGTTTCATCCAAGTAAAATCATATAAGAACCAATGTACACAAAAAAATACACCAGCAAAATTGATTGAAAGCATTCCAACCCTAATAAATGTAGACACGACTGTACCTTAACCCTTTATCTACTAAGGAAGCCAAAACAGAGCCGACAACCCAATGCCGAGCAAACTAGGGCCGCTACGGTTGAATTTATGCCGCTATAGTTGATTTTACCTATGTTAATTTATACAACCTAATGTTTTTTTTTTGTCATCCACAGTTCTCCCCGAGATCCCACTCACCCACAGCGACTACAGTAGCTTTCAAACCACCAGCTCGAGTTTCAAAGGCAGTCCTAGCAGCGCGGGCGCCCTAACGGAACTCAACCCAAGCTCACAACGCTACGACCCAAACTATTACAACTCCTGGCCTACCAACACCTACAATTACAACAACTACCAATACAACAGCATAAACAACAATGCCTGCATCCAATCACACACTCCATACATCAACCCTAACCCACAAATGCTACTTCCTAACCTATACTCCACAGTTAATCAAAACCAAATACATGTTCATCTGCACAGCACTGGGGATAAACATAATCTAGAACAGTACATTCCGAGTGAAATTAAAATTAGTGACATAGATGGAGGAATTTCTATCACTGCGGAGTTACAATCTGGTGAGGCTGGGGGTCTGGTACCAAGTTGTGACACTAGTGATGAAGTGAAACATGGGCTGTATGGAGCGGGTAATCAGGAAGTTTGGAGACCTTATTGACCTCCTGAAAAGACAATGTTGTCCGATATGTGATTTAAAAGTACTATATTGCTAGAATAAGATATTTATAACTGTATAGATTCGATTGTAAGGTCAATTAATGTTGAACATTAATTTAAGTGTTAAAAGTTCTATAAGATAATTAATAAGGTAATTAAAAAAATATACTTGTAACATATTGTATTTTATTTATCTACCAAATTCCCAATATGGCGAAAAACCTAAAAGAGCTACACGAACTAGAAACTACTCGTAGCCCCAATTCAAAGAAAATCGATGCTTCCCAACCAAGGGTCCGCCAATCATGATAAATTGCATGACGATCTGCTAAATCGCAATCTGCAAAATCCAACGCGCTTCTTGAAAAAGCAAATATTTCTCAAAAAAATTGGCTTTCGATTTGCTTAGTTACCCAAAAATTTCCTAGTTCATTTGTATAGCCTTTTTGTTAACACGAACCATATAAATACTGTCGAGGAAATTTGATCAAAAAAGGAAGTTTCGATAGGTAACAAATGAACCAGGATATGTAAGGAAACTATGTTCATGATTCAACCTAAGTAGGTTAAATCATGAGCATAGTTTTCAGGCAAGTAGGTACTTACTTGCCTGGATTTTTTTTTGCAAATCGAATAATCAGAAGCACATTGTGCCGCCATCTAGTGTCAATCTTGCTTGTACTACATGCTAGCATAGCATTGAGTCGCAGGTATGCCTAACCTACGTATATGAGAATAGCTAGCTCTATCTAGCTCACTGGATTGACAACGGACATCTTGATGATAACACTTACAACAGATGGCGCTTTAATGAATAGGTTTCGTTGCCTATCAAAGCATTTTAC
Organism: Choristoneura fumiferana; assembly: GCF_025370935.1. NCBI lineage: Eukaryota > Metazoa > Arthropoda > Insecta > Lepidoptera > Tortricidae > Choristoneura > Choristoneura fumiferana. Next base: position 12,602,384 of record NC_133494.1, read on the forward strand.
TTCACGGCTTGTAACAATTACAATTACCGTGGTGTTTTCATTAAGATTTGGTAAGAATTCATTTAAAATAAATTAAACCTAATAATGCTGAATATCCAGAACCAAAGGTAAACTAAAAAAAAATAGTTGAAAGTCATTGACATATTGACATTTGAAAAAGTTGCCAGTAAATTCTATTTTATTCCTATAAATAACTTATAAACTTTCTTTTCCTTTTGTATTCACACAGCCCATGCAGATTCAATATTAACGTAATGATGCGAAGCATTTTTGACTTTCTGTTAGTTACTAAGCATTCAAAAGATGTTTACCTAAATTTAATTCGTATGTTTGCGTTTGCGTCAACATGAAATATATTTGTTCAAATTAAATTTTCAGTAATGGCAACATTAGAGTGCTACGTGATAAAATGGCGTCTCTTGAATACCGTTCGATGTCTTCGTAATTATTTCTCTATTTTACGAATCAGTATAAAATATCAATTAGTTCGTAGAATTTCTTCACAGTATTTTAATAACCAATTTGAACGTGTAAGTACCTCTCCGCCAGCTCCAGCCAAATGTTCTAATTAGTGAATTTCAGGTTTCTGATAACGGCGGCCAAATGCAATGCAAATGGGTTCCAATTTGTGGCGTTAACGGCGGTTGTTTGGTTTCAGTCGAAAAGCCCTCTAAACATTTGTGTAAGAGTGCAATGTCCGAGGAATCGGAGCGGCATGGCGAGTCGTCGGCGTCGCCGGGCGCCGCGCGCGTAGTTTTGAGCGCGCAGCAGTCCGACGCCGCTTCGGAGACGCTTCGCGCCGCGTGGGCATCCCAGGACTCGTACATTGACCACCTCGAAACGTTGAACAAACAGTTGGAAGGTATTTACGACAGTTACATCGGCTTGGTAGCGCCGCGGTCGGCCTGCGCCCCGCCCGCGAGTTGTTTATGTGCAAACATTACTTAGTTCTTCTCTATATCGACAATGCTTTAACTAAAATTCTAGTGATACTGTTATGACACATGTTAAAATAAAATATTACTGTGATGCTGAAATGTTACACTAAAATGTGGTAAAAGGGTGTATGTAGGTGTTTTAAGTTCAATCAAAGAAGATATTCTGAAGAGTTTGGTGTTTTGCTGTGTTAGCTGTGCCAGTGGAGTGATCAGTGGAAGTGCTTACAATGGTCATGGTGTAGGTGACCAAAGGTCCAGTGCTCTCCGGGAAGTCCGGAATTGTGTTAGTGTTTAGTGCTTTCACTGCGATGGCTGCCTCCGAGGCGTCCATGGTGGAGTCACCTGGTTTATGTTCACATGAAAAAGTAAATATAATTTTCTTTTCTTCTTTTGCTATACTTATTATAGTTCTTTGGTAGGTATCTGCTAGCTTTATTTTTTTTTACTAGTAAAACTGTTTGTATTTTTGAATTTTAAGTCAATGTGCTTATTTAATTTTAAAAAATTGCAATATTGAATTCTAAATTCCCATGCCTCCCAGGATAGGTTAAATTGCATATCACCATGATATAAATTATTTATGTATACATTAATTTAGTCTGTAATATTTTCAATGTATTTTCTGTCAGCTTAAAAGGACTATACAAATAATTCTTAAACTGCAGTATATTATTATAGTTCCTATAATATATTGTGTGTTTTTAAAAACCATGTCTCAGATTTTAAGGGAAAGGAACAAATAAATTATGCAACATTAATTTCTTAATTTTCTCTAATGTATTAAAAATTTGATCCTACTCCTTAGAAACTAGAGTCCGAGTTAAACTGAATCAGAAAAAGGTTTTGAAAAAAATTTCAGCAAGAATCTATGTACAACAAAGTTAAATTATTCAAAGGGCAACAAGTTGGGAAAAAAAGTAACACAATGATTAAGCATAGGTAACTGAGCTATAAATTTCTGTCACAAAGGAACATTTCCCAGTCAGTTTAGTCGTTTTGGAGGCCAAATTGTCTTGTGCACAGGAACTTTCCATCACATCCACTGTCTCTTTCTTCCATCACCCTGTACTGTTTGTTGGAAAGTTCTGTGTTATGCTAGGTTCACATGTTTGGCAAGTGCCAACCAAACGCACAGGACACAGTCATTCATATGTTAGAGTGAACAGGGACTATTCCTGTCATATTCTCTATATGATTGTTCCATGCATTTGTCAATTCTTTTCAAATGTGTGGACCCTGTATTAGAGATATAACTATGGCTTCATATTATATGGTCTAAGTTTTTGAACTCCACCTACTTTTCTTCAAAGCTTATATGAGTCCTCAGCATCAAATTATTAGATGCTCAGTACAAAACATTAAGCACTTGAAGCGGATTCCTTGCTTTACAGATAATTGTACAGTTACCTGCATAAATATCTGCCACAGCAGAGTGCAAAAATATCTGGCACATCCTACTGGCCTGAGAAATAGTTGTATCAGATATGCACTCCATGTTGTGTTATATATATTGGTGAATTAGTGTTGGTGCTACATAGAGAAAACTTCAAGATTAATGTTTTGTGACTTGTTGGCATGTTCCTGCAGTTTGGAAAATGTGCACACAGATCCTTTTACTGCATAATTATTGATCCCATTTAACTGTGTACAAGACATGGGGCTAAAACTAGACGATTACTGAATTGCCTAACACTACTCAAATGGCATCAGTATCACAAGGGCAAGTTAACAATAATTTGTACAGCCAACAGATATCAATAAGCAAAGGAGCACCCAAAATACTTAACTTGTACCAATTTCTGTTGCTGACTCTACACAAAAACTAGATGTATTGAATTAAAATAGTTGTCACTATATTGCCAGTTATAATTTTAAGAAAACTTTGTAGACCTCATAAACATGTTCTGGGTTGCTAAGCATAATACAGCTGCATTTTTTTATTCTTTTAAAGAAAACTTTAGAATGGTTTGCATACATTACAGCTATTTGAACATGGATTGTTAAGATAGTTAAGTGAAATTGACTAGATTAAAAAAAAACTTGATATTTTTTAATAACAAAAATATTTATGGATTACTAGATGGAATTTGAACCTGCTTCTTCTGTGGCTTTACGCGCCAGAGGTATCCTATTAACTTAGGATTCTGACCAACCTTATATTTTGTTGAGTAAATAAAATATTGTCAGGTGACAAGTGAAAGTCACTGACTACAAAAAAAATAGTGGAATATTAACCTTATGATGCTATGCATAAGTTTGATTATCCCTCCTGACTATAAGTGGTAATTAGTGACTTTTGCTTGTTACCCGACGAATATTGCTAAAAAAATTACCTGATCATATTAAGTTTTTCCTGTTTAAAAACAGCCAGAAATGTTGTAGGTTAGGTTAGTGGTACTGTGTAATTTTTGTGGACAAAGTCACAGACAGTCATTTTAATTATGATTGAAATTTGTAAAAATCACATACTATCAAAAAAACTGTCAAAGTGGGCATGGTGCCACGCACAGTGGGGGTACTTAAATATGCAGCATATACCCTAATTTCACTATGCACATCAAAATTTACTGCAGCATCTATATTATAGATGCTTATAGATTCTATAAGGTCAGAGAAATAAACATTTCTATGTAGCTATCCAACAAATCTTACTTTCATAGCTTTATTATTTTTGAAAGCAAAAACTAAAAAAAAGATGAAAGAATAAATTTATTTACCAAAATAAAGTGCCATAAAAACTTGAACACTTGATTTTAGAATTCTCTTTCTTTACACTTTTTTTTTTTTTTTTTTATTATTATGGCTTTCACTCTTGCCGTTTTAGCAAGACGTATTTTGCCAATGTCGACGTAGAGACATTACACACATGAGGAGGCTGTTCGGTTTATGAAAATCGCGAGTTTCTTTACACTTGATGTGCGGTCATACCAAATGTCATAATTTAATATAACAAGTTTTTTTCTGTTGTTAGGGTGGGGTACTCAGTACACCACAGGGTGGTTTTACAGTGACGCTTATGCCAGCGCGCTTGGTAAGCGAGGCCCGTAAAACTATGTAAACAATCAAACGAAACAAACATTTAACTATGTAATGTAACGCTCCAAGGGAGGCAAAGCTCGTGGCCCGCAATGCTTACCAACCGTGCTGGCGTAAGCGCCACTGTTGTAGAAGTAGAACCACCCATAGGTTTTAATACCCGCAGTATTTGTATGAATATAGACTTTTTCAAAGGTTGTCATTTGATATCTTGGACTAAGAAACTTCAAGTGTAAAACATCATAGCCCTTAGTCTTTTAACCGACTTCAAAATAGGAGGTTATCAATTAGTTTGTTTTTTTATGTTTGTTATCTCAGAACTCCGTCATTTATGAACCGATTTAAAAAAAAAAAATCATTCATCTAGGAATGCTTTCAATTAGGTCCCATAAGCACCAAATCTGATGATTGGATCCCAAGGAAATCGAGAAAACTCTTCAAATATTGTAGGGACACCTATAGTAATTTTGATATATTTAGTAGTAACTCTTGCATTTGCTCCTGAAAATCATCATTTGGTACCACGGCACCCACGGAGCGACTACTTAATAACCAGTACCTCACGGGTTGAATTTCAATGACTTAAACACAGTTGCTAAGCAATTTAAGCTAATCGTAATGCATATGGTGAAATGGAACAGGTGACAAAGCACCAGGACTCCTCAATAATGAATGTTTCTGCATTGGAATTTTTATTTTTTTCGTAAAAGGAGCAGTTGACATCAAATATATTATCTTAGAACTTTTACACAAAAAAAAATTATAACAAAAAATTGACCCAACTACAAAAAAACCATGAAAATAATTTTCTTCCAGTCTGAAGTCGGTGCCTCAGCACGAGCCAGCAGGAGTGATTGAAGCCCAATATACGCGTATAGTATGTAGGTGAGAAAGACGACTATAGGTCAACTCCTGCTGGCTCATGCTGAGGCACCGACTTCAGACTGGTAGAAAATTATTTTCATGGTTTTTTGTAGTCTGTTCAATTTATTTATTGCAAAATTTTTTTTTTTATATCAACTATCAACCTTGGTTTTTAAACTCAATACTTCAATCCATTGCACAAAATAATTTAAGTTAGTTAAACTCAACGGAAATTCATTCATTCTTCACATCTCAAAATTTATCTCTTGTTTCTGAACAACCAACCCATATTTAAAAAGATAAAAAAGCATGTAAAAAGATTTTATAGAAGCATAATAAAAAAGAACTCAATATGTCAATGAACCGCTTCCACTCTGTTAAAAGTAGGTTCAGACTTAGTCAACAAAGTGTGTCAAATATTTTTTTACTCTAATCAGTTTCCATTGGTACTTTTCATCCTATAATGAGGTCTGATCTCATTAGGAAATAAGCAAACCTGTCTTCATGTCTAAATGTTTTGAATTTTTCTTATCAAACATACTTACATGTTATCTTGAAATATTAAACAAGAGGTCATAACCAAAGTTTTCTTAATTTTAAACTGCAGATAAGATATTGATGTAATTTATACAGTGGACTGTGAATTTGTTAAGGTGTTGTCGATGATTGTTATTTTATTAGTGTTAGTATGTAAGAACTTGATGTCTTCTAAAAAACTGCTGTGTATTAATTTCTTACAATTTTCTTTCTACTTATGTCTTCTCTTGCTTGACTTTATTTGATGGTCTGATCTCACATTTTTTGAAAAACTATTGTAAGTATGGTACTAACAAAAATGGGGTTTATGTTTCTTATCACATTCGGTCCCGGTCATTCAAACTAGAAAGGGAACGGGAACTAAAAAGACACAGACGTTGTGTCACTGGGGCCCAATGTGATTCATAATTTTTTCTTATTAGTTTTCATACCAAAGTATTTTATGAGTATAAGGTAAGGTGGGGTAAGTGAAACTATTGGGAAAGTGAAACAGAAGACTATTTATAGACTGGTGCTTCACTTTCTTCATGGTTCTTACTTCGCTTTATTTAAATAGGGGTGGAACATAAACAAATATTATTGTTGGATGTTAGATTTATGAGGTGTTCATAATTTTTATAACAATCTAAACTGAAAAATGATGAAGTAACTAGGTTCTATTTATATTTAATATTTGTCTTGATATCGATTTCATTGTCCAGTTTCTTAAATGACATTCTAATTTCATTCTAAAACTATCTTCAGGTAGCCTGGAAAAGGCGAAAGAGGTAGAAGATAGAATCAAACAACAATATGCAGAATCACAACATAGAGAGAAAGTCCTTGTTAGGAGGCTAGCTGCTAAAGAGCAGGAAATTCAAGATTATGTAGTAAGTTGTTATTTTGAAGCCTCAATCTGTAAACATTAATTAAATATAAAAGCATAATAAATACTTGCTTTTTCAGAGTCAAATAACGGAATTGAAATCATCACACGCGAGTTTGAACGGACGACCATCATTGCTTGACCCAGCAGTGAATGTACTTATATTACGGTTAAAACAGGAGTTAACGTCAACTAAAACGCGACTGGAGGAGACCCAGAACGAACTGTCGGCGTGGAAATTCACTCCAGATTCCAACACGGGCAAGAAACTTATGGCCAAGTGCAGGTTACTGCACCAGGAGAATGAAGATCTGGGTCGGATGACGTCGAGCGGTCGAATAGCGAAGCTAGAGGGAGATCTAGCGTTGCAAAAAAGTTTTAGTGAAGAGGTCAAAAAGTCACAATCAGGTAAGAAGCCTCTTTGGTCCTATAATTATACAAGAACTTATTCTTAGGGCCAATGCAGACAGTCTGTGCACTTCAATTGCAATTTAATTACAGCTGGCTAAACTGCACGCTAGCGAGAAGTGAAACTTATGAACAGTTCACATTTACGTTAGAATGCAGACCCTACCCTAGGCCCATGGTTATTGTGTAGGTCATTGTCATTAGTATAAATCGTAGAATGTCGCCAAATAATTCGAATTGCTTCTTTTATCGTGTTTCATGTTGATTCCAATGCAAACTCGAACCATTAATTTTAATTATTGTTTTGAGAACAGAGAATTACTTCCAGTTGCCTGATAGAAACTAGGCTTCATTGAGTCGTCATTTTTCCACTATGTAGGAAATGGCATGGAAATTTAATGTAGTAACAGTGCAAAGATAATTATGTATATATTTGACACACTCCCAAGTCTGTTACTACAGCTCCTTATTACACATTGAAATTAGAGCCTGTACCTACCAAAACATGAAGCATTGTATAAGGTCATATTTTTGCACTACAGTACCTACACTAAACCCAAAACTATTTACTAAAACAAATTGATTCTAAATATGCAACCGTTTCCAATTACAGAACTGGACGATTTCTTGCAAGAGCTAGATGAAGATGTGGAAGGCATGCAGAGCACCGTGCTATACTTGCAGCAGGAGTTGCGCGCGGCGCGGTCCACCGTAAACGGCAACCGGCCGGCGTCCCCCGCCGACAAGCGGACGTATTCCGGCAGCGAGTGCAGCGACACACCCGTCGGCAAGCGGAGGCGGGCCTCCGTGCTCTCGCTAGACTACAACGAGGACGAAGAACCGCTCACAATCCCCAACGGCGACGCAGACTAACCCAGGACCACTGTGTTCCACTACAGAACACGACGCCTAAACATTCACTAGTGAATCCGTGACCACTTCATTTCTCTGGCCACGGCTATGTTTCGTCAACTCCAATTATACTCAAAGAATTTTAATGTGAGTGATCGACGTTCATTTACTGTGTTGAAACGCTGGGTGTCAGTCACTATTTCATGTGAATGCTTATGTATTAGCGCATAAAGTGTATCAAGGTCTATGTACTTTCATTAGAAGACATAATATTAGACGATTTTGTGTCATTCCCATTGACAATTTGATTGGTGATGACTGTGTCAAATGTGAAACTGAGACTAACTAAGAAAACATTTGGTAAAAAGTAAGTTTGCGTTTTTGCACAATGGTGGACCGTGTGACCAGACTACATAGTGTGAATTGGTTTTTGACATAGTTTTATACTTATAATGAATTTTAAACAGACTTGGTTGACAATTTTATAATTTATTTATGATAAGTGCATCTATTGTGATATGTATTAGAGAATGCAATAATGTGTGAGCAATAACGATTGATCTATCTTGCTGGATTTCGTTTCGAAAGGCATTTATTTTTGTTTACATGCCTGAAATGCTGTTACTTATGGAATTAGACCATGTTGAATACTGCAGCAATAATGTTGAACACCATCCTTATTTTGTATGATAGCCACATTTTTATGAAATTTGTGATTTCTACATAGTATATTTCTATTTTCAAATTACAATGAATGTATATAGAGCTATGTTAATAAACATGTATTACTGGCATCGTATTTGTTCTGTTATTTTATATCCGCTTGCGATCAATCGTAAAAACGTTATTCGAATTAGGGCAATATTTACTAACCTCTATGTACATGCGAAAAATGAAAATCCAATATGCACTAAAAAGTTGCGAAATTCCATAAATAAATCTTTTTATACAAGTTATACGAGAAGTCAATGCTGTTACTGGCTACGTATTGTTTGATAGTTCTAACCGGTAAGACCAAACTACTATGCTCGAGAACTTTACTTTGTCCACTCCTGAATCAGCACCAGTTATGTAAAAACTCGCACTTATTTAAAGAGCGAAATGCTCAGGATCGTACGTTAAATACCACATTTATAATTTTGTTCATCAAAATCACATCGTTGGATAGTTGGATACGTAACGTTATCCATACTAATATTATAATGGCGAAATTGTGTGTGTTTGTATGTTTGCTCGTCTTTCACGTCGAAACGGAGCGACGGGTCGACGTGATTTTTGGCATGGAGATAGTTTATGGGCCAGAAAGTGACATAGGCTACTTTTTATCCCGGAAAAATGCACAGTTCCCGAGGGAAAAGCGCGCGATAACCGAATTCCACGCGGGCAAAAGCTAGTATTTTAATAATTTCCGGAAATAGTCCATTTGACCAAACGGACTCGAAGTTCGTATCGTACCGTCCCTCTCGCTCTCGTATTAAATAGTATAAGTGTCAGAGGGACCGCACGACACGAACTTCGAGTTTTGAGTTTCGTAGTAGCCCTGCAGTTATCTTCGTCCAAATCCGTCTAGCCGTTTTAGCGTGAAGGAGTAACAAACAAACTTTCGCATTATTTTTTTTAATAAATTTATAATTTATTCGCATTTATAATCTTAGTAAGATGACTATTTCCGGATAGTCCATAAATAACATAAAATCCGTTAAACATTTTTAATTTAATGGAAAGTGAGCGATGCCAGTGCGTCTCACGACAACCGAAACCTGCGTAATGTGCCGGTGTCGTACGAAGGAGCTCAAGTCTGGCGCACGACAATCACGAACGACGCACAAATGAGCCTGATTAGAAAACTCCATGACGATCGAGGTAAGCGATGTTTGATTAAAGTACATATACATTGAGAACAAAAATATCTTACTCGACTGTATTACCTACTAAAACGTTTATATCTAAATACAGTTCGGTGTCTTTGGGTAAACTGAGCCCAGGCCTCAGTCTGTCAAAGGACGTGACTTATAACGTAGAACCAACTTAGAATTAACTAACAGTAGGTCTACAGCAATATAATACCCGTTGAAATGGTAATGAGGTAAATTTTCCATCATTCGGTCCTTCGAACCTGATTTTTCACGCATAATTTTTCAACAAGTATCCAAATTTTTTAAAGTGGTTTTAATGATTAAATAAGGTAGGTACACACTTTTTGTTATATCTTGAATAAATAATATTTGAAAGTTTTTTCAATTTTCAAGACATCTCCCTATGGCGTCTTACTCCGGATCATGGTGATTTCCTGATTCACGCCACGCGTAAGGTGGACGTCAATAGGCGTTTGAGCTCTCAACCATATAATATGAACCATACAGTGTTAGTGCTGGACGTCCAGCATCGGCTGGATTCTCTGGCCACGCCGACGCCGACGTGGACTGGAAAAACACTAAAATTGGGTAAATATCATCCATCAGCCTCAAAACATCTGTTGGATATTTGTACACCGCAAAGAATTACCAAATACTGAACTGAACGGTCGCTTCCTTTTAACCATTCAGCACAACAATCCCTTTCGTGGAATCACCTATGGCGCTCCACTTTTCGGTACATTTGTAGCTTAGATTGAGCAGGCGCGGCTCTCTCCGCGATTTTGTTCTCCGCTACAAGTAGATGTCTGGGGCCCCCTAGAGTGTGCTATTCAGTGGTTTTGTTGTATTTTATTTACGCCGCAAGCGAAACGAACGTGTTTTTATTAGTATTGTAAGTGTACCTATGTGTGTGTGTAAAACTTTTGTTATGTTAACTTTTGTTTTCAGGCCACCGATTAGATTTTACGTTTTACCCCGAATTGGATGTGATCAACGAATACCTCTCTGCAATAAGTACTCAATATAAGTCTTTATCCGAAATACAAACTATTGGGTACTCAGTAGAGAACCGAACCATTCAGGTAACATTTCTTCAGGGTCAGCAGCAGAAGTGGATGGGTTACGGTGCTCAAAGTGATCTAAACACTCGTATTGGCAGTAATAGGTCGTCGTGTGTAGAGTGACCATTATTTTGAGCACCATAACCGCTTATCCACTTCTTCTGCTGTCTGTACTCGGACGACATACTATCAACGGCAGAGGCAGCTGCTGCCAGCTTCACCTCTCGAAGCCACTGACTATCAAGCTCTGGTTTCCGTTGTCATCAATTAAGTACCTATTAAGGTAAGTAGCGTAGTTTTCTATCCCTAATTTCGCATTTTAGATGGCGGTAGTTTCCAACAAGAACCCAAAGAACGCAGCAATATTGATCGTAGCGGGCGTACATGCCAGAGAGTGGATTGGCGTCACCTCAGCACTTTATATTCTCGATCAACTCTTAAATGACTTCGACAATCATCCCGTTCACGTAAAGAATATAGATTGGTAAGCCTTTAGCAGCCAACAGGACTTATTCCTTATACTAGGTATACCTAGTCCTGTACCCTTAGTGTAAGTTTTCGGTTACAAAATACGTGTCGATCGCGTTCGCGTTAAAATCTCAATTTGTATGGAAACACGAACAGTGCCCTTAGTGTAAGTTTTCGGTTATAAAATACGTCTCGATCGCGTTCGAGTTAAAATCTCAATTTGTATGAAAACACGAACTCGCAAACGTTCCGCTAGAGGCACCGAAAACTTACACTAAGGGTACTGGAGACCGCGGATCGGCAAGCGCAGCGTAGGACGTTCACCAACTAGATGGACGGATGACCTTAACCAGGTGTTGCCGTTATTAATATCAAGCAAGAAACGACAAAACATCACGTTTGTTGTATTCCCTTCGATTTCAAGTGTCTAACTATTACGACTCAAGAGATAGAGCCCTGTGACAGACGGACGGACAGACAGAGAGCGGAGTCTCAGTAATAGGCAGGCCCCTCTTCCCCTTGGGCACACTGGGCACGTGCCCAGGGCCTCCTAATCCCTACCCCATTACCAAACGATAACCGATAGCTACTCAACTCTCGCCTGAAAATCAGGCTTACCGAATACATGCAGCATGTTGTGCCCAGGGCCTCTAATAGGTAAAAAAAAACGGCCCTGGTAAGGTAATACCCTAAAAACATTTTTAACTACCTACCGGCGTTAAGTAAGGTGTCCATATTTTTGAAATTCATCCATCTGACTAAAGCACAGATGTAGGTATAAGTAGTTAAGTTTGACATCGATCTCCTTTTCCTGAACTGAATTGCGAAGGCATCTTATTATTAAGCGTTATATACCTAAATACACTCATGCCAGGTACATAATTCCCGTGGTGAATCCTGATGGATACGAGTATTCGCACAAAAAAGATCGTCTTTGGAAGAAAAACCGACGTAAATTCCCAAACTGCTGTGGTGTTGATTTAAATAGAAACTTCGGGTAAGTTATACCAGCATTCTTGCATCCACGACAAAATCAGAGGGCTAAGTACCTAAAAGAACTTTACCTACCTATGTAAATACGGGATAATGTAAAACGGGGTTACTTTAAAATGCAGGAGCTACTTTGGAAAACAGTTTTTACGCCATGTCCTTATTTTTTTAGACCATCCTTGGCAGTGAAATACCTGTCTTCATAAGCCCCAAATTTTCCTAAAGTGACCCCGGTTTACGGTACCTACTTATACTAACAAAGAGAAACGTTACTCTCATGAGTCATGACATCATTTCTACCTAGTTATTCAGACAGCTTTGTGAAGGTCTGTAATTATTCCCTAAATACAATGGTGATTATTGGGGTCGTGCTCCTTGATAGATAAAGATACAAGCAAGGTGCAAGGTGCTACAGATCTACAATATTTTTGCAAAATCTATCCAACGATACCCCACAGTGCCCAACACCATCAATTTAGACTTAGACGGAAAAACTAAACTAGTGTCTTGGAAAATTAAGTTACCTGTTTGACTGTTGAATGTTCCCTTAGAATTAACGGAAATCAAAAATAACACCTAAACTGCCTATGTATGATGAGTAGATGGCAGTCATCAAAATGCTAAAGCCGCATTACGTACGAGTCGCTACATATCATCGTGAAATTAATTGTGAAAAGATTCTGCCAGGGCATACATGTAAGCGATAAACTTTCTGCTACTGTTCATAATTAACAGAAACTTGCCAATTACCACAACCAAGCCACAAGCTAAGAGACTGAAATTTTAGCGCATCTAATTACAGTACGAGTACACTTATACGAATATCGCAAGTGTTAATTTGCTTATTTGTTAAAATAGAAAGTATTGGTCTATGAACGACGCGACGAGCAAAAAGCAGTGTCGTGAAAATTATGCCGGTACTAAGGAGTTTTCCGAACCAGAATCAAGCGCTGTGCAAGTAAGTTAACGCCAATAAGAAAATTTTATTTTAATTTAATACAATAAAGTAGGTACAGTCAAGTGTAAAGATATGAACTAATTCAAAGTTTCAAAAATAAGTACCACATTCACTATTCCGACGCAATAAGGCCGTAGAAACATATTTTTGAGTGGTTCGAATAGATACTTATTTTTGCACTTGACTGTACCTACAATTAAAATAAGGCATGACTGGGTCACACACTTGAATGTATTACTCGTATTAGTACATGCCCGTATTGGTTCGAAACCTGTCGGGCATACCTTTGGACTTGGTCTATTTTCACACAAATATCTGCCCCGATCGAATCGAATCCGGGACCTCATATATAGTTAACATATGATAAATCTATTAATTACCTTACCTGTAAATGTAAATGTTCTCTATGTAGGTATGTTTGTTCTTTACAGTCGGTGATAGAGACAGTGAAAATATCCGCTTTCGTCGATATCCACGCCTTCGGCCAAGAGTTAAATTACCCGTGGGCCGCGACAGCAGAGCGCACACCGCACGGTAAAGTTTTGCACGACGTTGCCAAGGATATGAGCAAGGTAATTAATGTCATGGAATACTGCTGCATATTCACTCAAAAGCCATATTGTCTTTAAGATAAATTTCTCCTGCAGACATCGTCTTATTCATTCATACGTTTGCTAAATTTGTAAATTGTAAAACATAATGTCACGAAAATATGTATTGATACATTTAAATTTATTAAAATCGGACAAGTGTTTTCGGCGCCACGATGAACAAACGAACATACAATAATACAACTAGAGCGTTAATATCGCTCAGGGCTCGACGGTTTCCTTCTCCTAAAGATTCATATGAGAAAGAATTCGAGTTCCGAAGGATTATTATAATTTATGGCGTTACTTTGCGGAGGTCCATATCAATGAACTAAAAGAATTTCTTTGCTCACGCTTGGTTCGGGTGAGCAAAGAAATTATTTTAGTTCATTTACATTATTATTGTAAATAGACGGCTAAAATCTTAATTTTGGCTACGCCATACAAATACAAATATGTTTATTTTGCATAGTCCGGTATAAAACTGCTGGCTGAAGACATTACGTACCTACGGCAATAAAATCTCTACCTGAGGCCGTATGTCTCTAACGCGCTGACGTTCGCGAATTTGGCGATCGCATGCACCATCTTTTTCTACCTTCATCTTATCCTACTTAATATTATAAATGTGAAAGTTTGTGAAGATGTTTGGATGTTTAGATGTTTGTTACTCAATCACGCAATAACGACTAAAACTTTACATGAAACTTGGCGCACAGATAGACAAAGATCTGCATTGAGACATGATGCTTGCTTGGTAATGCGTTTCCGTGGGATAATATTTTAAGTTTAAAACAAGAATAGAGGGCGCTGTCCAAGAACGGTGACGTACCATACCTCGGCTCTCAAGATGACGTGTTAACTTCGTTTGCAATCAATAGATGGCGTTGTGCGGGCGAACGTTGTCCTTTGAAATTGTTACAGTACGATTACTTTGAGTTAACACTTGACAGATGGGCGTGCCTTCAGTCAATTTTCAACTTTGAGGTCATACAAATAAAATAGTTATAACATATTATAATCTGTAAACGTGGGTAGCGATATACTAAAAATGGCTTTATTTGTATGACGTCAAAGTTGAAAATTGACTGAAGGCACGCCCATCTGTCAAGTGTTAACTCGAATTAATCAAAATGTACCGTATCCTTTTTTCAAGCCAAACTCTAAAGCCGAGTTTAGACTTGCAAGAAAAATCGTGCAAGTTGCATTACATTGCAGCGCTCGATTGGCCACTACAAAGTCGTAGTAAGTATATAGATATAACTTGCACGATTTTTCTTGCAAGTCTAAACTTGCGATTTATTGCTTTTATTATATTTATATTATAATATACTAAAATATTAGCTTTCTTGAGATTTATTTATTGCGTTGGCATGGTAACAAATATCGTGTAAGTAATCGGTTGTCGTTGTATATTTTAATAATTGCACGGGCATAATATACAACAGTTCAGTTAAGACGGCATTAAGCTATTACTAATGCAGGCGAAGCCGCGGGTTAAGGCTAGCACTATATAGGCTGAAGACCAAAAAGTTTAACACTGCTGCGTAAGCTGCGTTAGCACATTGTGTCACAATGGAAAAAAATATCAGATCTACAAACCTCTAATAACCTAATCATTATTCACAGGCAATACTTTCCAAAAACGGATCAACCTACAAATTCGGCTCAGGCTATCGCAAAATAAATCCCACATATGGGTCAGCCGTAGACTTCATGTACAGCGAAGGTGTCCACCATGCTTATGCCATAGAGACCAGGGATACAGGACAATATGGATTCCTTTTGCCACCTGAGCAGATTGTGGACACCGGTAAAGAGCTCGTAGCCGCTATGTGCTGCGTAGCTAAAGCGCTGGAGCCTCAGCCTCAGTTTAGATCGAAGGCTTGTCATGATTGGTTTTAATCTGTTTCGATCTCAATGAGGGCAATCCAAATAAAGACGGTAAATAATAAGGTATTGTTTCAATGAAGCTGGCTGCAATACCTACTGCAACCTGTGGCGTGCGTGCAGTGGCTCTATGAGGGTGGTGGCTAGTTGTGCGTCACGTTTGTGATAACAAAATAAGCCAATCGCAAGCAAGACTAACTATGATTGGTTTTTTGGAGTCTTTGTATTTTTTATTTCAAAGAGACCAGCACTGGGAATCGAACCCAGGTCCTCAGCAATCCGTGCTACGTGCTATAACTCCTACACCGCTGCTGGACAGGAATCTAGACCCGAATTTTTCCTATGCATACATATCTCAGGTTGCTTATTTCTACTATGCTACTTAAGCAACAGCACTAGCGACATCTATGTTTCGTCGACAGACATCACACTCTTTCGGAACTAACCGCTCACCCAGACAAGAGATGTCGTTACTAAGCAATCAAATTGTGATTGGTTTTTTGGAGTCTTTTTTTATTTGAAAAATGGCAAGTTTTTTTTGATGAATTTGGTATATGAACCACAAAACGTTGACGTTTTATGGAGGCAGATTAAATTAGGTACAGTCACCAGCATTAATATCGCCACAGCGGAGCGTGCAAAAATATCTGATACGTTCTACCGGCTCTAGAAATAGAGTCGTGTCAGATATTGGTGCTGGTGACTGTATTATCGAATTATGTGATTCCTGATCCACCGTATATAGAACGTTATCACTAAGTTTCGTCGTTTGTTGTTAAAGCAATGCGATGCCACTATGCCTTTTTCTGTGAATAACTCTAACAGTGCTATAGTGAATAGTGACTCTAACAGGTCGGCATTATTTTTCTTTACTTTCTTAAATAAGTATCAAGTAGGTATCGTCAGTCTCTTAAAGCAGCATTTCCACCAATGATGTGCGATGAGTAGCGAGAAATTTGTTTTTTTTTTATATATAAATAGAAACGCTTCATTTACCTCGCTTGAAGCCCTCTTGTTCTGAGAGGAGGCCTGTGCCCAGCAGTGCGACGTATATAGGCTGGGATGATGATGATGATGATTTACCTCGCCTCGCACAGTACATCTCTGGTGGGAACAGCTGAGCGGAGCGAGGCGAGGTAAAGGAAGCTTTTCTATTGGTTAATGAAAAACACATTCCTCGCAACACATCCTCGCACATTATATTGGTGGAAACGCTGCTTTATTCATCCATAAAACGTCAAATTGTTTTTTTTTTATTTTTATTAATCTAGTATTTTAACGAGGCTTTAGTACACCAAATGTGACTTTGTCAGCCTGTCAAATTGTTATCTGTATGCCTACATATTTTTAAGTAACCACCGTAATGACCGCAACTTTAACTCAGGGACATGAGTAATTAAGTTACTCATTAGTATGTACTATGTGTCTACTATGAGTCATTGAGGACAATATTTGTAAATTAGTTCGAAAAGGGTGTTTTAATTGTGGTGGATTATTGGAGCCGAACATAGACCAATTTACCAAAATAAACCTAACCTATCCCTGCTTCGAGCTTAACCCAATAATATCAAATAAAATTAATAACCATGTAAATCTTATTCTATAACAGAGGTCAAAAATATGTTTACACTTTACTACCTTGCCCGTGTCAGTTCGTGTTTAAATTTTTGTATGACACTGTCGGAAAGTAAAGACATATCTAACCAGATGCCTTATTAGCTAACATACAAGTATGGATGAAGTATGTTTGTATGATTATAAGTTTATAATCATAATCGTAATCACCACTTCTTTCTGTCACACGGTATAAGACGAGGGTAGAAAGAAATGGTGAATGCAATCGCAAGCACCCGCGCGGTAGACATACAGTTAGAACAATGAGGATTCTTGACAGGAGGAAAATCGCTAGATGGCGTTAGTATCGTGAGGTCCGTTAGATTACACTCTTGCTGGCGATTGGCTCATTTAGTTATAAACAAAACTACTTATGGATTGTTGAAGAAAGGATGACATCTCCTACGGAGTAAAAAGTCACAAGACTCCAGGTGTAGATGGTAAATAACAGTTCCAAATCCCTCCAGATTAGCACTAGTGTCTGAAATAATTTGGTACACATTATACTTAAAGTAACTAATGTGAGAAAACGTGGACGTGGTAATTTCCGTGATCTCTTAAATAGCAATATCGAGTGATTTTAATGTGTTGGAAAACTTCCTTTAAAATTGACCCCCTTGCTCAGTAGGTTTTCGCTCCGCCTTTTTAACACTTTTTGATGGACACTTTTTCATACACAGAGTTTGTGCTGATTCCCTCTACAATCCATAAACCAAACCCAAACGTGACACATTAGTCAAAGTTGTCAAATTGTCCTCTTGATTCTTACTGGTGTCATCTATCCTGGTCACAGACCCCCTCAATGTTATCATAGAGTAAGTATATTGTATGATTGTTATGTTTCTATTAAATTGCACCCCTCTCCTCATCAATTGAAACGCATCCTAATGCTCTACATATACGTACCCAAAAATTTGAAAAAAAAAGTTGTTAGGT
Organism: Choristoneura fumiferana; assembly: GCF_025370935.1. Lineage (NCBI taxonomy): Eukaryota > Metazoa > Arthropoda > Insecta > Lepidoptera > Tortricidae > Choristoneura > Choristoneura fumiferana. Next base: position 12,620,247 of record NC_133494.1, read on the forward strand.
ACTGAAATATATTTATTCCAATTTAATTTACCGCTAAGAAGGCACCATAATACATAAGACGACGTCGTATTCCCAATCCTCACAAAGCAATATCAGATGAGTAGGTATTGTATCTATATTATTATTATATCACTCACAAAATAACTAATCTGACTAGAATAACTTACGAGTAGGAACCACAAAAGTACAGTCACATTATCTAGCTTTCGTATAACTTATGTCACACTTACTTTACTCTATACATAATTTTTTTCGTGTAAACTTATCAAGTTTTTAAACCATAAACGTGTCGCTCAACTCCATGAAATCAAACAAAACATAATACATATTCATAATTATTAAATAAAAATAAAAACTCTTTGAAAGCGGAATGACAATGGTCCCTCAAGCACTTAAAATAATCATAGATTAAATCTATATCCTTAATTCGTAGACAGGCACTTGTGCTGAAGTGTACCTATTATTATTTATACCTATGATAGTCAAATGCTGTTAAATTGAACACAACACTGCATTACGCATTAAAATATACACTTAAACTAGTTTGCTAATCTCGCTCGGAACTAGAAATAAACGGATCGGTTTTCTTGTTCTTTCTCATTTGAATCTTGAGGAAAACGAAGAAAACCGACGAGTCCCGAGCGACATTAGCACTCTAGTTGTACTGTACTCTGTATCTTAACATTGGCATAGGTACAGTCAAAGGCAAAGATATCGACACAGCCAAAGATACAAAAATATGTATACACGACTTTATGCACTGTTTTATTAGAAGCCGGATTTATAATTATACTCGTATGTAGTCTTTTTATTGTAAAAACAAGTCTTGAAAAAAAAAAACAGTACTTAACAATAGTTAAGTACGTAATAACGTATGTTACCAAAAGCATGTAATTGTTACTATTTGCTGTGACTTATTTTTCAAGTGTTTTTCAATAAAAAGACACGTCAGATCGCTACCTTCTTTCTAATGCTAAAAAAACGAAGTATTGTGTACCTGGCCCACTTTATATTCACCGCCCCATGTACCTTTCAAAATAACAACTTTCTCGTCCTCTGAAATCGAACGCCCCTAGGCCGCAGTCTATACGGCCTATTGACAAATCTAGGGCTGGTTAGTGGTACATAATCAATATTGTAACGAGCCAGAGACGTTTCGCGTAATTGACACCCCTGACTTATAAAAAGAAACGAGATTCCTACTGAAAGTAGGTACGTGACAGACGTGGAGTTTCGCTTCTAGTACTTTATATTCGTTTAGCTTTGATCAACTAGCGTGCCTCTCTTTTATTTTTAAAATTAGTAGGGTTGTCACCCCCGGCGTGCACGTCTATCTCTTTCGCGCCTGCTTGATACTTCACCAGTTTGTCGTCAGCCGTTCTCACTCGCTCCTGTAGAATTTCTACGGTTCTGCTGAGCAGTTTGATCTCCTCTTGCATCGGATAGATTTGCATGTTCATCTGCATTAGCTCTTTCTCGTGTGCCAATTGAAGCGTGTGCAGCTGAAGTAGAAATATCATCATCATAATACCAGGAAAACGTCTACTGCCAGATAGGCCTTCCCCAAGGACCTCGACAATCAGTTTTGTGGTCACGAGTAAACTCTACCTCGATGAGACGATGAGTGCCACTAAGTATAGTCAGCAACAAAAATATGCATACGTTTGAAGTGCAAAAAATATGTATAGGTAAGGTAGGTACCTACAGGACTTTATTGCCTGAACATTAAGGTCGTGTATACCTACATATTTTTTGCACTTTGGCTGTATTATCTTTGTTGCGACTGTATAATGTAGCCGAACCATTGTGGTAATTTTGGCACTGTACGGTAAATCGTCAATTACTGGCCACCTTAAAGGTACTAAAAATGAATTCTATTTATAGGCGGCCAGAATTTATTTTTAGTATAAGCTGTCAATTACTGACCACCACCTTATAATAAAGCTAATTTTATTTATAAATAGAATTCTTTTTTTTTAGTATAAGGTGGCCAGTTATTGACGATTTACCCTGCTTATTTCAGTCATGAACTACTTAAGTCATGATTAGGTATGTAAGTCCCGGTCAGGTCGGGAATGTATCTGCATAAAAAAACACAAATATTCTTAAAGAAATACAAAAGTGGGAAATAAAAAGAATGACGTTAAAATCATCAATATTATTTGTTGAAAAATAAGGAAAATACGAGCGAATGCAGTTTGGACAAATGGATTATATTAGATAGCTTTCCGAAGTCACGTCTCCCGGTCGTTGCCACACAGTGACGGCATTTACAAATGCATCGTGTGTCATTTAGGAAATTTTAATGAATAAGTCTCAGTGGTTTTTTTTACAAACACTTTCACATTTTTCTTTAAGAAGTTTGACAGCGATGGTGGAACGAATAAATTATGAGTTGCGTAAATAGATCGTCATTTTTTATTTTATGAAACAGGGTAGACAAACGAACAATCGGATTCCTTAGTAGTAAGTGCCTTCGCTTCGCACACCACAATTTTAAACGCGCTTTAGAAACGCTCGTTATCAGCGCGTTTTTCTTTCCAAAGAGCAGCAAGTAGGTAGGCAGGTAGGTTTGCAGGTGGTAGGACCTTAGTGCAAGGTCCGCCCGGATTGCTACCACCATCTTGCTCGCTAATCCTGCCGTGAAGCAGCAGTGCTTGCACTGTTGTGTTTCGGCGTGGAGAGTAAGACAGCCGGTGAAATTACTGGCACGTGAGGTATCCGATCTTAGGCCTCTAAGTTGGCAACGCATCTGCAATACCCCTGGTGTTGCAGATGTTTATGGGCAGTGGTGATCTCACCAGTCGAATAAAAAAAAACCATACCTCTCGCGTGCGTATCGCGTTTGTACATACGCGCGTCGACGGCGCGTTTAATAAACGCGGTGTGCGTTAAAAGGCCCTTGGCCATTAGTTAGAAACAAATTTTGATCCCTATTATGGCGTGCATTGAGTAGGCAGCGCTAGTGCTGGTGGCGCGCTGCTGCAGCGGCCCAAACTACCAATACGGTATTTGACTATTTTGTATATGTTTTATAAATTAAAACTACACAATGCCTGTTATCGAATAGAAAAACAATTTTTAAGCCACCTTTACAAATAACAAAGTTATAAAGGTTTGAAATTCAAGATTAGACAGAGAAATATATACTGGCATGTGACGTCACACGCCAGTACCGCCATACTTGCTGCATAGAGAAAAGCGTTTGAGAAAGAGACAGGTATATAGATTTTTCAAAAAATCACTATTAATCCAATTTTCAACCGATTTAAATTTTCTCTTCGCTAAACACTATCTGTATATCTATATTTTCATAATAATATTAAGATATGGCAATATCAGGAGTTGTCAAATACCGTATTGACTACCCTGGAATCAACTCAATGCACGCCAATATGTGTTCGATGTCAGGGCAGCGGTGATCAGACTGAGGGCCTTTTTTTATTCCATGTTGTCACGAACAAATGTTTTCTTTCTTTCTTTAAAATTTAACGGTAGGATTAGTGGATACAATGCTGCTACCAAACCATACCAACCCAGACGGACAAGGTCCTATCTTATTACATTACTTACATCCTGAATACGTTTCTTCTTCAGCAAAATGAACTCCTCGTTAGTCCGCTTAAGGGAATCAAGAAGGCTGTTCCGCTCTTGCACCAAAACTTCATGATGTTTCCTAGTCTCTGAGAGCTCGGCTTCCATTTCAGTAGTTACCTTCACTAGAATGTTTTCAGCGGATTTGGCGTTCTGTTTATGACCCGGTTTCTTCTGCGGATTCAAATGTAGTAGCACTGAAAAAGATAAAGAAGTAGATACTTTTAGCAATTTTCAACACCATAATTATATTTGTTGTTATGATTATTCTCACTCACCTTCTTTCTCTTTTTGTAGATTACGTAAATTCTTTCTCAACTCTTCAGTTTCTCTATTAATTTTGGCAATCGTTCGCTGCTTGACGGTCAATTCGGATTGCAAGCCTTTTATTGTAGCCACTAAATAGCTGTCTTCTTTCAGTCTATTCATTAATAACGCTGAGTTCTGTGTCATCCTGCTCACAGCAGAAGATGCCCTGTCAGTTTTATAAACAGTTTGTGTACTGGCATTATGCCCATTTGGCACCGTTTGAGAAGCTTCATCAACCAAATTTAACTTGTTTATTTTACTCTTCAGTTCATTGTTTACTTTACGGTCTTCCATCAGCTGTCTTTCAACGTCTATTATGTGGTTCTCGTACTTTTGTTTCATGTCACTGAACTTCTCTTGAAGAGTTAAAAGTATGCCCTGAAAATGACCTTCTTTATCTTTGAGTTCTTGTTCCAATCGAGCGATGCGGTCTTCTAATAATTTCTTCTTGTTATCTTCAACAGTTGATGATTTTGCAGCAACTGAAATAATAGCAGAACACTCGAATTTATTAGTAAAAATACAAGGAGGTAGTGTTCACACAGTAAGAAAATTCTCTGATTTTGATACCATACTGACCAATTAATGCTGAAACGGAATCAGGATGTTTTCTCCTCAAAATCATCTCCATCTCTTTAACCTGCCGCTGCAGATCTTGAGTGATAGCGGAATCTTTATCTCGCTGTATCGCTAAGTTCTTCCTTTCGTTACGTTCTTTTTGCAATTCCGCCACTAGTTTACTCTCACTCTCCTTCACTGCCTTCAGCTCTGCATTTCTGTTTTCATATTCTTTTCCTAGACGACCAATGAATTTTTCACATTCTACTAGTTTAAGGTCAGCCACATGTTTTTCTTCATTGGTTTTTTCTAATTGTTTGCGTAATACTTTATTGTCGTCTGTTAACTGTACGTTAATAAGTTCGAGGCTTTTGACCCTTTCATTGGTATCCTTCAATTCTTCCAATAAGTGTTCGTGCTTACAGTTTACGGCACGTTTTGGTGAATTAGTAACAAACCTGGCTACTTTCACAGACTCTCTTTTCTTGGAATCGATAACGCCGGCTGAATAAGGCCTCGCTTTAGGTTTACGGCGTGTGTCGTTTTCTTTTAGATTTTGCTTTGAGGATTGGTGTCCCTAAAAATAAACGTACAACTAACATAAGTGACACGCAATAAGTACCTTAAATGAGTAACAATAGACGTCTGTTCGTTGGTGTCAATTAACGCATATATTTCCTGTTGGGTAGAAAAGCTACGTACCTCCAATGGAGTTGACGTATGAGGTTTTTGTTCGCCACAATTATCGTAGTTATCGTATCGTCATATATTAATCATTTAGTATTGCACTAAGATTACAATTAAAAAAATCTCACTCGTCAGTTTAGCAGGTATCGCAGTCGCGATAATCCTTACTCGTATTATAAGTGCGAAAGTAATCTGTCTCAATGTCGAAAATCTGTCAGTCTGTTACGTCTTCACGCTTAAACCGATGAACCGCTTAAATCGGTAATCTGAGACCTAGGAAGGACATAGGATTATGTTTATCCGGGAAAATGGTACAGTTCCCGCGGGATAGCGATAAACGAATTCTTCGCAAAAGGAGTTGTGGGAAAAAGATAACGCGTAATATATTTATCTACTAACTGACTCAAACCTAATCCTGAGGACTTTTAACGCATTCATTGACACGACGCTTCGACAGGTGCCACCGACGCGCATGTGCGTTCAAGATGTATGAATAATTATGACAGCGGCACTGGGTGAAGTTCCGAAAACGCATATATACGTCGGTGGCAGTGAATGCGTTAACCCTTTATAAGGCCCTATTTATTGGAGAATACTGCGACAATTTAAGCTAGATCAAAAAATTCGGATCAAGCAAACGATAAAAACCAAGGCAAACGACACAGCTAATGACAAAACAAAAAGTTGCTCTTTTACCGTACCCATCACGAACTCTATTTGCAGCAAAATCGTTTTTCTATTCAGGTATTACCTATATTGAAAAATAAAGTAAAAGAAGATAAACCCGTTTTACGGCAAACAGTTTGTCAACAATGTTAAATAACTGCAACCGGAGGCAATGACCGGGCATGCGCCTCATTAAGATTGTTGTCATTCTGGTTCCAAAACATGTTAATATATCGACAGAAAAGGCAGGTAAAAAATTGCATCGGAATGTAACATAGACATATCGAGTGGCGACCACGAACTGCAAGACGAAGCTTTGGCTAGCCTCCCACTAGGAGGACTGACGACATCGTGAGATTTGCGGGCAACCGGTGGATGCAAGTGGCGTGTTGTCGTTCATTGTGGCGTTCTAAGGGGGAGGGTTTTATTCAGCAGTGGACGTCACCCAGCTGATGATGATGATGAAATACCTGTGTCTCTGATATAGAGATAGCTGTCGAATCTAACTTTAGAAAATTCCAGTTAGCAACAGTGAATTTCTACTGACCCACAAAAAGCGACCAGTTCTCCAAATTGAAAACAATACCTACCAATTTAGAATATCAATTAGTGATGCGGTATAAACTGGCTGTTAAGAAAAGCCTTTGCGCGGAGCTTGTGCGTAAGCGCAGGCAGCGGTCACTCAGGTGAGCCGACGGTGGTATGGTAACGGTCAGTTCAGTAACCATGGAGTCGTGGGCCGTGGTGGTTGTGCTCTTAGCAGCCGTATCGGGGGTGCTTAGCTCTCCGCTCGTCAACGATCTTCTTCCGGGACAAGGTAATTATTTGATTTTTTCTAAGACTACGCTGCACTCATCAAAAGTGGCTAGGGATATTTTTTATCCCGAGACACTTTTTAACATTTTAATATAGGCATATTACTAGAAGCCGTGGTGGCCTAGTGGTTTGACCTATCGCCTCTCAAGCAAAGGGTCGTGGATTCGAACCCCGGCTCGCACCTCTGAGTTTTTCGAAATTCATGTGCGGAATTACATTTGAATTTGACCACGAGCTTTGCGGTGAAGGAAAACATCGTGAGGAAACCTGCGAAGCGATTCAATGGTGCGTGCTAAGTTCCCAATCCGCACTGGGCCCGCATGGGAACTATGGCCCAAGCCCTCTTGTTCTGAGAGAAGGCCTGTGCCCAGCAGTGGGACGTATATAGGCTGGGATGATGATATTACTGAGTCAAACATCAAATTTATCTAAGAAATAATGATCCCAAGACTTTTGATGTTTGTTTAGTCGATACGTTTCAAATGCTAAATACATCTAGGATTTTCTTAGAAATTAGAATTAAGGGATTAGAGGAGGATATTTGGATTGGAATCAAATTGTACCTAAATAACAAATGATACAAAATATTAAGAAATGGAATGCATATTATTTATTGTTGTTAAACTAGTTGACATTTACTGGTTCGCGCCTTGAGGATTTTCGAAGTTCGATACAAATAGATATGATGAACTTAACTAATCGATGAGAGCTAAAAACATCGCGAGAAAACCTGTAGTGCTGAGTGCACATGTCTATGTAGTGATTAAGTGTTTGCGATGCAAAGTCATAATCTACACAGCTTGAGTACGATCTGATCTGACTATGGGCCCAGTTCTACCTCAGATTGAGAGGTCTATTGCCCAGCAGTGGGCCGAATTATGACTCCAATTTTTTTTTACATTTCTTTAATCTTCTAAGACATACGTTTGCAACATAATGTTTTAAACTTTCGTGATTTACGCTCATAGGTAATTAGTAAAAATTACTAATACCCGAACGTGTTCACGATACTCATTGATAATCATTGACAGGTATAATTACAATAATCATTGATAAAATAAATCAAAAGGCTGCAGTAATTATTTGTCACATTAATATAAGTTGATGTTAGAAAACTATTTAAAAGACTCCAGTTTTTAGAAACGCCTTGTATTCTTCTTGCATCTATATATTTACGTTTACATAAGCACCGTACTTGCAAACGGAACAAGCCTTTGAAGCAATTAACAATTCCGTACGAATTCAGGGGTCATTAATTAGAATTGCCGGTAGCATGTCTATAAATCAGCAGTAAAAGTCATGTGCCATGCGCCGTATATCAATCGTGCTCTCTGATACCGTATCAATTGCGGGCAGGCGCGGCGGGCATACGGAGTGGAAATTAAATGTCCGATATTTAAATGCAAAGCCTTTCCTTGCGACACGTTTAATGACTTTCTCTCGTGGTTTTCCAACGCGACCTGATCTTGCTGCTTGTTCCTAACGGTTTACTTAGGCACAGAACTTGATTTCTGAGTTCCACCGGAATTAGTTGAGATTTCGCGCACGTATTTTGCTCGAAGGTGAGCGGATGTCCAGAATCGGCGTTTGCGTGTACTCGGGTTATGATTTGTGTTCTTCCTTCTTCCGGGTGTTTTGTTTAGAAGCTAAGATTGTTTTTGTCAATTTTGTGGTTTTCAACTTTATGCAAAAATATTATTAAGACACTTTTTTCTTCTTTTTTAAAAAAAATGTATTGACGACCTTATAGAAAATATGTCGACTAACAAACAGTGCACAATAAAAAAAAATATTATTTATTGCACACCACAAAGCAGTAAGCAAAAACACAATATGTACGGCAGGCAATAGGCGGTCTTACCGCTTTAAAAGCGATCTCTTCTAGACATACAGTTTAATAAAGAAAATAACATAAATATGTAACAGCAGGTCTCGAAAATATATAGGTAGATAAGAAAAGCGAAAATCGATAATATCAAGATAAATACAGTTTAATGAACAAATAAATAAATGCGTCCATATAATAAACTTTTAAAATACATTTAAGTACTACTTATACAAAAAATAAGTGTAGTTAGAAAATAGTTTACGAATTCCGCACTATAAAAGCCTGAAGTGAACTTATAACACTGACACATTGACATATTTACTTTCTTAGTATAACTATGACATTTTCCATTGCTTAATTTAATTAAGGTAGAAAATTAATTACACTATTTTTTTTAGAATTCCCGGCACGAAATTCCGTCCCACAGCCGTCAGATGTTAAGGAAATTAAAACCGACATCGCTGAACCAGTTTTAACGGACAAAGTACCAACAGAACCTAAAGATTTGGTAAAAGATGTGGTACCTGCGTTACCAGAGTCACAGTCTTCTAAAGATTTTATTAAATTAGAAGAACCTGCGGCATCAGATGCACTGCCAACAAATAATTTAGTAAAAGAAGAACAAGCTGCGTTACCAAATGAAAAGCCTGTAACAGGTATCGCAAAGGAAGAGCAACCAGCTTTACTAGACGCAGAGTCCATTGAAGACTCCACTAAACAAACTTTACTTGCACCAGAAACCCCAGCTAAAGTAGAGGAACCAGCCGTACTAGAAGAAGAGCCTCCTAAGTCTGAAGATATTTTTCAAGAGGAGCCTGCTGTTTTAATACTTAAAGCAGCAGACCTCACAAAAAATGAAGTCAAAATAGACTATACCGGAGCTCAAGTTTGGAAAATTTCCACAAATAAAACTGGGATACGGCCAATCTTAACAAGATTAAGGCGCAGAAATCGTAAGCATTATTTCGGCATTAGTTAAAATTTAATGAACACAAACTACTGTTGAATAGCTTGATTTATCAGCAACACATATTAAATTTGCAACAATGTCTACTATAAATCATTTGATGACCTTTGTTTAATTGCAGTCATCTCGACGTGGGGAGGTGATCACACGTCCGCTGACATACTTGTAAAGCACGATGCTATAGAAAACGTGACGAGGGTCTTTAAAAGAGAGAATATAGCCTATGATGTCATCATAGAGAATTTGCAGAAGAGGATTGACGAGGAGAATCCGCCTCTCAGTCCTGAGGAAATGGAACTTCATGATCGGCGAGGTATGAGTTTTTCTTCATCCCTTTAATCATCATTTTTAATGGAATAGTTAAATAGAACATACTTAAATGTTTTTCCTTTCCATACCAATCTTAACAATAGGTTTACCTATGACAGTTGGCACGTTGGTTAACCCCATTGCTATTATTACCAGCATCAACATGTACATTAACAATATTCGAAGGATCCAAATCATTCTGTTGCAGCAAGAGCTTACAATTTTTGGCGTTACAGGGCTTCCCATCGCCGAATAGGTTTAGTAGGCGCCTACATGGGCTACAATACTCTCAACATGCCCATGGAGTATTGGCCGGAAGCTAATTGGGGTTCGTTGTTATTAGGCACAGCATCTGCCTGCACGATTCAGCACGATCACGAATCATGGCTAATAATCTCGTTGTGTTTAAACATTTTGAAATGTGTCTGCGGTTGCATGTTTATGTGTTTGACTGAGCTAAATGTTTTCGTCAATTTTTCACTTTGTAACTAACTGCAACTGTGTACATGTGTGAATCTCTAGCTTCATGAGTCATGATGTTCGCCAGCTGTGATTAAAACGTGAAATTATGATGGTACAGTTACCTACACTATTACTTTAAGTCGCCTATAACTCACAATCGCACAGTCACAACTGTACTTACCTACCTACTCCCGATTTGAATGGAACTGTTGTAAAGTGCATTAGTTTAGTGATATTACATAAGTCGCACTTTCCCTACATTGTACCTACACTTTTTAACAGTACCTCTGCGGCATTTGCCCTTATCGCGTAGAACCGTAACTCCGACTAAAGGTTGAATGAAGTTAACTAGAAAGCTCCACAGCCACCTTTAACTAAGTTCCTTTGTTCTATTGAGAATACCTATTGTGTGGAATTCCAGAAAGAATTAAGACTGTAACTAAGCCAAATACCGCTAGCGAACGTTTTGAATAGCATAATTAATAATATCATAATTATATATAAACTAAGAAATCTTTTTAGGACATCGAATGACATGGAAACAATATCATAGACTGGAAGACATCCACGGTTTTATGGATTATTTGGCGAAGACATATCCATCAATTATTAGCGTGAAAACCATCGGAAAGTCATACGAAAATCGTGATCTTAAGGTAAGTGAAACATATGACAATTTACATATTAATCCAGATAATTTTCAATGGGTTTCACATTGTTTTCTTTTTTGCAGATTTTACGAATTTCTGACGGTAAATCAACTAACAAAGCGGTATTTATTGATGGAGGGATTCACGCTCGAGAATGGATCAGCCCTGCAACCGTTACGTACTTCATCAACCAATTTGCAGAAAATTTCGACGTAGAATCCGATGACGTGAAAAACACAGATTGGTTGGTACCTAAACATAAATTCATTTCTTGTCCTAACTTTTCATGGGAACGATAGATAAATACTAATCGTCTTACAGGTATTTCTTGCCAGTTGTGAATCCTGATGGGTATGAACATACCCACACGGTTGATCGACTTTGGAGGAAGAACAGAAAACCCAGTAACGTAGCGAGAGTGTGCTCTGGGACTGATCTTAACAGAAACTTTGGGTAAGAATTATACTCTCTCGAGCCCATCCTATCCTCTGAATTATTTACTTATAAAGAAAATAGCGATAACCTTAGAAGAGAGCCTTGTGTAACACCAGCACAATCAGATACAACTATGCAGCTGTCTAGTCTCAAACTTAACATGTGGTTACATGTTCAATTTAATAAATTTCAGATACCGATGGGGTGGAAAAGGAGCCTCAAGCAATCCTTGCAGTGAAACTTTCCGCGGCAGAGCCGCATTTTCAGAACCTGAATCAAAAGCACTTGCTGTAAGTTCTACATTTGTTACAGGATATTCGAGAAAATTCGAAGAATTTGTTCCAATCATCATAGAAATATTAACAGCATAAGGTACTTGAAAAATGTTAGAGTGTGCACATGCACATGTTAAGGAAAACACTTATAAGTCAAGAGTTCTTCAGATATAATATTAAGGAACATTGTTTATTAATCAAAGCACTTTTAAGTATGTAGTTAGATAAGAACAGATGATGGGTATTTACTTTTTTGTTGTTCAACAAAAAAAAATAGGTATCTTTACACTTCCAAATATTTCTATTATGGAAAATAGTTTGACCTGCTAACTCATTCTTTAGTGGGTGTAGTTTAAGCATGTGGTCAAATTAAACCAAACAATTTATTTGTGAACAGTAGGTACAGTCAGCTTCTTATAATACATAGCAGTCAAGATCAAATACTTGGAAACATACAAAATAGTCATCAACAGTGGCTCAGCTCAGACAAAGCAGGCAAATTGTTGGAGACATCCATCGTGTACTATTTGGCGATATGCGTGCTCCAGTACATTTGTACATGATGGATGGCCTCAGTAATTTGATCACTTTGATTGGGTCAATGTTAATGGCTATTTGGATGTTTTCCAGTAATTGGTGATCTTGCTACATACTATTTGATGCTGACTATACATAGATTTGTTACAAATATTATAATTAAATTCTCAGGTAATAAATATAATAATATCACCAAGGTACATTTTATTGTTTGCAGGATTTCATCACAACCAGTGCCACCAATTTCTCAGCATACCTGACTTACCATAGCTACGGCCAGTACTTGTTGTACCCGTGGGGTTATGACAATGTTGTGCCTCCAGACTACAAGGAAATGGATGCAGTTGGCAAGGCAATGGCACAGGTATTTATTATTACATACATATGTTGAACAAACTTGCTACATGCATTTCATTACTATATCAGGACAAGTTTGCATGTGTGACAATGAGTGTACCTATATCATCACTACTTTAATAAAAACTTGTACCATAAAACAGATAATTTTCTGAGTGAACTTTATGAACATTATGTCAGGGTTCAATTTTGTTGATAAATTGATTTTAGATATGAGATTTTTTCAAAGTAGTAACAATAGAGGAACCTGTCACAGGGAGGCTCTGCTACCTTTATCAATTTTTTTTTTATAAATGTGACCAATGCTGACTGCAACATATGAACTTGTCAAGGTATAGAAAATTTGCTCATGAATCTTGTACCATCAGCCAAATAAGTGATCTATCAATTTTCAAACAAGTTCCTATCAAATAAATATGTTGCTAAAGTCGAACTTTCAAGTTGACAAACATGTCAATTGGCATTATTGTTTTGTGACATGCAAACGATTATCAACTTTAGGGTGGTAGACCACATATTTGGCTGATGGTACCTACCCATACTTGTAGCCTGGCAGGGACTGTATTTAAATACCCGTAAAATCCAGGTTGGTATGGTAAAGAATGGCACCCCTTTTTTATACAAACATTGCGCAAACAAGTTTTTACTACAAATATGGGAGATTCATAGCAACAATTTTACTTGAAAATGTACAGCCCTTACTGCCCCCATCAAACTTCATTTCTAAGCAAATTTTTATACTATATTGTATGTAGCCTACAACAATCCTTTTATTTTTTCAGGCAATACAAAGCACTGGTGGTTCCACATATTCAGTAGGTTCCTCCAGCAGGCTCCTCTATCCAGCATCAGGGGGGTCTGATGATTGGGCCAAGTCGCGAGGCATCAAGTACAGTTACACAATTGAGTTGAGTGACACTGGTAGATATGGATTCATCTTACCGGTGTCTTATGTTGAGCCAGTTGCCAAAGAAAACTTGGCAGGACTAAGAGTTTTGTTGAAACAAATTCATCAGGAGTAAGGTTCCAGATTTAACCATATCTATCTTTGTCCTTTAGAAAAATTTGAGAATTTTGTGGGAAATTATTTCAAATGATATATGAAAGTAGAAATTATTACTTTAAGGAAGTCTTGCATTATTCAAGAAGTTAAAGTACCTATGGTATTTATAACCATCATAAATATTAAAAAGAATTGGTTAGGTGGTAAATGTGACTGAAAGATTGTATTTACTACTTAACTATTTATATTATTCAATAATTTATTCTAGATATTAAGTAAATATTTAAGGATAGTTTGAGAATTGTGATTTACAGAATAACAATGTGGCAAATAAATTATACTTTTAAAAGGTTTTTTTTTACCTACATTTAAATGACAAAAACATACCTTGTGTACAGGAGTCTTATTGTCAGCCTTTAATTCAAAGTCAGGCTTAGTGACCTTTATCTCTGGTATCTTATTGCCGGCTTCCGGTGATCCATTGAGAGACGAAACTACTGGACTTTTCAAAAGATTCTTTGTTTCAAAGGCAATATCCTCTGCCCTCTTTAAAATCAAATCAACATCATCCATGTCTCCAGATAACAGATTATTATTGTTGTTACCAGAAAGCTTGTTGATCTCACTCAATATCATCTTGATTTCTTCATCGCTATCTTTCCATATTTCACAATTTTTCTCATTTTGTAAAAATTCCTTGGTGGATAAACTATTGTCGTTAGACGGCGTATCTTGAAAAGATATCGAACTTTGTGCCATTATCTCTGACTGATCTACCCTGAAAATACTGACAGGGGGCAAATGGACGGGATTTATTTAAAGGCAACGTATTGTATAACAAGAAAACAACAATGTTTTCAAAATTCTGCGAATAGTCAACCAACACAAACGTTGCTAAGCAACGCGCTTGCTTATTGATTCCTTTTTTTTGACAGTTGAGGCCCGTTTCTCGATTTTTTTTTAAAACAACCATATTTCCACCCTTTTTTAAACAGACAGGGACTTCCACTTGTTTCAGTTTCAGTCCTCTCCTCTGTGAATAAAAGTGTATCATTAACACATGAAACCCGTGATCAATGATCATTAATAACTTTCTTTCTACAGAAATATTATTAAATGGCAGACTACAAAACGTTCAAAAGGATATTGATGAGGATTGTTTTCGAACGTGCCTGGGAGGCTATTTCGAAGTTTGTATCGTACCCTCCCTCTCACTTTCGTATTAAATAATATTAGCGTCAGCGAGACGGCGAGATACGAATTTCGAATTTGGCACTGCATTTGGGAAATGGAACTGGCACAAATACAAACATACCAATATTTATACTATTATTATATGTTTGATAAAAAAGAGTCAAATAATATTTCTTGTGATATTACAAATAAGATACAAGTTATCATGAAACGAGCTTCAAGAAACAAGACAGATAGAATATATATTCTAAATGGTAAATGGACGTTCATTTGGCTGTATGGATTTGATCTCTTTATACTAGCCGGAGGAGTCAAATTTATAATAAAAATAAACAGTAAACGTCAAAGTTGTCAAATAGCGTTCGCAACGGAATTGTGTATTTTTGCGGAATAACTTAAATTAATATTATAGAATTAGATTAAAGAGATATCTTTAACCATGTCGGTGCCGCCACAAGCATTCGTGAACAAAAACAAAAAACATTTTCTTGGCATTCCAGCTCCTCTAGGTTATGTAGCTGGTGTTGGTAGAGGGTACGTATTTAAATGATTCGATATGCATTTATTTAATTTATAGTGGTACTTTAATGATATTTTTTTATTTTCAGTGCTACTGGATTCACTACTCGATCTGATATTGGTCCAGCGCGAGACGCCAACGATGTATCGTGAGTACGATTTCTATAAATAAATAAACAAGCTTTATGATTGAAGACAATTATAGCTAAGGGAACTCTATCTGCTCATTTATACTGGCTTCTTTTTTAATGTTACATTTGCATTCTCACATGCATTACAAATTTCCTATTGTCTATGTGATTTTTGTTGTTTTCCTTTCCTTTCATAACATTGTGTAAACTGCACACTATTAGAATCTAACTTTGTCAATTTCTTTACTGCAGTGATGATCGCCATGCTCCACCAGCTGCTAAACGAAAAAAAAATGAGGAAGAAGATGATGATGAAGACTTAAATGACTCAAATTATGATGAATTTTCCGGTTACAGCGGGTCCTTGTTCTCTAAGGTTTGTATGCCATTAATCTAATACTCACTTTTTAAGTGGTTAAGTGCAAGTTGGATGAGTGGAGTTGATGTTCCTTTTTTGCAGACTTTCATATGGAACTCGTATATACCTACCTGTTTATAGGGATAAAGCAGGGCTTCCCAAACTGTGTGTTGTGATGTCCCAGGGCACTGCATGTAAATTTATTTTTATTTTTATGCTTATGTTTTGATTTCGTTCTTATTTTCGAATAAAAATTATAAATGTCCAAATAGTGTTTTTCTGATAACCTGTTACTAGATTGCTAGTACTAAAATTGGTCAGTACTTTTGGGGACTGGGTTGAGGAGCGTCATAAAGAAATGGTAAAGTCCAAGGGTGTCACTGTACAAATAAATTTGGGAAGCCCTGTTATAAAGGACACAATATTTCAACATAATTAGTTTAACCTGTCACTATTGTGCCGTTTTTTGTCAAAGTTAAAACCTAAAAATTGCTAAAAATGGCCCCAAAGCGGTAATGTTTTGTGTGCTCTGCCTACCCAATTGGGAATACAGGCGTGATGTTTGTGTGTGTATGATAAGTTTAATTAGGTGTTTATTGAAATACTTGTATCATTGGCCGAAAAAAAGAATAATACCTGATCTTAAGTTAGTTAACTATTATTTTTTTAGGATCCATATGACAAAGATGATGCTGAGGCAGATGCTATTTATGAATCAATTGACAAGAGAATGGATGAGAAAAGAAAAGAGTACAGAGAGAAACGGTTGAAGGAAGACTTGGAGAGATATCGTCAAGAAAGGTAAAAAATAAATTTGTAGCAAAAATACAATTGTGATACAGAGCCATTCATATAAACTGAGTCACACCAATTTCAATAATTTTTTGCTCCTCAATTATCACATTTATGAATATGAAAATCACAATTGTTTTATTCTTGAGTCACAAATGGTCAGATCTCTGAATGTGTGACTTATGGTTTCTAAACAATTTTTAAAAAGTTATAAAAAATAATTGTGTTTTTCGTAAAATACTGTGGAACTATTATAGTTCATTACCTTTTTAAAACCAACTAACTACATTTCACAGACCAAAGATCCAGCAGCAGTTTTCTGATCTGAAACGAGAACTGAAAATGGTGTCAGAAGATGAATGGGCAGCCATACCTGAAGTTGGTGATGCACGTAACAGGAAACAGAGGAATCCTCGTGCTGAAAAGTTCACACCACTGCCAGACAGTGTGCTGTCAAGGAACCTGGGCGGAGAGTCGTCATCCTCCATCGACCCTGGGTCTGGGCTTGCTTCGATGATGCCTGGAGTCATGACACCTGGAATGTTAACACCATCAGGTAACCCTTCTTTAATAACCTTTTTTCTTTCAATATTACATTTTTTAGCTATTTGAATTGGATTGGGATTTTATTATTAGCTTACTTATTTCAAATTTTTGAGATTGGTTTTTGGAGTCTTTTTGATTTTTTTATTTCAACTCCAAATTATGTTACTTTTACAATCACCGTAAAATCCATATTGAAAATACAAATTGAAACATAGATGCACAGAAAAACCAGAAAAAGAGACCAGCGCTGGGAATCGAACCCAGGTCCTCAGCATTCCGTGCTGCTACACCACCA
Source organism: Choristoneura fumiferana (assembly GCF_025370935.1). Taxonomy (NCBI): domain Eukaryota; kingdom Metazoa; phylum Arthropoda; class Insecta; order Lepidoptera; family Tortricidae; genus Choristoneura; species Choristoneura fumiferana. The sequence goes on from NC_133494.1 coordinate 12,637,535, forward strand.
CTGGACTCCAGGTGATGTAGCAGGTGCTGGTGGTGTAGCAGTGTAGCAGACCTGGGTTTGATTCCCAGCGCTGGTCTCTTTTTGTGGTTTTTCTGTGCATCTATGTTTCAGTTTGTATTTTCGATATAAATTTTTGTTGCAGTTTAGGTAGCATATTAAAATTTGAAATAAAACCTTGCCTGAAGGAGAAAGTTTGAATAATTTGTTTTACTTGTTCATCACTGGTTACATTTGCCTTTTATTTTGATTAAGTAATAAATAATAATAGGTGAGATGTGAGCATAGAACAACACACCTGAATGTAGTCTAGTTTATGTATATTCTGTATTAATAAAAATGAATAGACATAGTTGTCATGTACATTATAATTAAGTGGGTAGAACTCTCTTGCTTTTTATATTAAAAAGTGATTGATGTAGGGTAGACACACATTCCCATGTATGCATGCAAGCACAGCTCCCTAGCTGAATAAAGTGTTATCCAAGTACTATAAGTGTTTTACTGGACATATTAATAGCGAATGATAAGGATAAGGTCTCCCGATCTCGAATTTTCAATCATACTCATATTTTAATGTTTATAATTTATGAATTATGAGTTTTATAACTGTAATTAAATACTTTGCTATACAAATTAGTTATTTTTAACATCTTTCTTACAGGCGACCTCGATTTGCGTAAGATTGGTCAAGCCCGAAACACATTGATGACAGTCAAACTGTCCCAAGTATCTGACTCGGTGACAGGGCAAACCGTAGTTGATCCAAAGGGCTACCTCACTGATTTACAGTCCATGATACCTACTTATGGTGGCGATATTAATGACATCAAGAAGGCCAGGTTACTGCTGAAATCTGTACGTGAAACTAATCCAAATCACCCGCCCGCTTGGATCGCTAGTGCTCGATTGGAGGAAGTTACTGGTAAGTAATTAGGATAATATGAGGGTTTCTTGACTTGACAGGCGAAATATCGCTAGAGGGCGTTAGTATCGAGAGGTCTGTTTGACATTACAGTCTTGCAGCCTTATTCATAAAAAAACCTTAATTGAGGTTTGATCGGTCTGTTACTTAGCAGACTGAATTTCAAAGTTAGCAAACAGATCTCACAATACTAGTGCCAATTAGCCTGTCACAGAAACAGTTATTGCTGGCAGGAACTATGGATGTGGGCAGCGCAAGACAGATCATTATGGAAATCTTTGGGGGAGGCCATCGTCCAACAGTGGACGACTTTCGGCTGATATGATGATGAGATCAAGCTGTTGACCACAACTTCGTCTGCATAGAAGAATTTGTTTACTGCTATCTTGCTAAAACTTTGCTATTTTCAAGGATATAAGCTACCCTGTGTCTTTCTCTGAGACTTAAATTATCTTCATACCAAATTTTATATAAATCGATTCAGACCTTTATTACCTACGTGATTGGGTAACAAACATCTTCACTAACTTTTCAAACGAAAGTTAATTTTTTAACGCAAACTTTTTTTTTTAACACCAGGTAAAGTGCAATCGGCGCGTAACCTCATAATGAAAGGTTGCGAGGTCAACCCAAGCAGTGAGGAGCTGTGGCTTGAGGCGGCGCGTCTGCAACCGCGGGACACCGCTCGGGCTGTCATCGCGCTACTGTGCCGCTAGAAACCTGCCGCACAGTGTACCGGGTGTGGGTAAAGGCGGCTGACCTTGAACAAGAGCCTAAGGTAAGGTTTTTTTTTTAACACCAGGTAAAGTGCAATCGGCGCGTAACCTCATAATGAAAGGTTGCGAGGTCAACCCAAGCAGTGAGGAGCTGTGGCTTGAGGCGGCGCGTCTGCAACCGCGGGACACCGCTCGGGCTGTCATCGCGCACGCCGCTAGAAACCTGCCGCACAGTGTACGGGTGTGGGTGAAGGCGGCTGACCTTGAACAAGAGCCTAAGGTAAGGTCATTGTTATACACCAGGTCAAGGGCAATGGGTGTGCAACCTAATGATGATAGGTTGCGAAGAATTGTGGCCTGAGGTGGTGAGTCTGCAACCGCAGACTGCAACTGCAGTCCTAATATTACTTTGCATAAGGATAATAAAAAGCAGAATAAAATTTTACTACACACTCCTTGCAATCAAATTAATTGTAGTTCTATATTAACCTAACCTTTATTGGCAGCAGTAAGATTCTGGCGCTTCGCTATCCGCTGCCGCGGCACGCTCGCTTTGCTCGCTCGGCTCGCGCGCTGTTGTGGTCGCAGTTCTAACCTAACCCAACCTACTATGTAGTTGCTTTTCTTTTCTGACACTTTGCCTGCTGCTGTTACAGCACGCTTACTTTGCTGGCCTTACTTTAACCTTAACCCATTCTTATGGTAGCTGTTAGTTCCTTTAACTATGTTATTACGCCATGTTAGTCAGCGCTATTTAAAATTCCGTGAAAATAAAATAGTCCAAACTAGTATTTTGCTATGCCATTATGCCACATAAAAATCGGCGATACTAATGTTCTGCTATTTAATATTCTGAGAAATGACTATTATTCGAACTGATAATTATGCAAAGTAATGATTATGCAAAAGTATCATTCGGCTAAAAAAAATATGAGTTACCTGTTATGCTAAGTGTATTTCGGAGAATCGATATTATGCAAGATAATTGGAACCCACGAGGGGCAATAGGTGGGCAACCTGAAAATGATAGGTTGCGAGGAGCTGTCATCACGCACGCCGCCAGAAACCTGCCACACGGCGTGTGAATATATCCACACTCGAAGCGACCGATTTAACTAGGTAAAGGGCCGTCGCTTCGAAACCTATCATATCAATCATAGTCATCAGATTGTCAGAATTATGTATGTTTTCTGTGCATGAATATAATTTATCAACTGCAAGTTCACAAAATTTAATACTAATTTTATTTCCACAGGCAAAACGCCGCGTCTACCGCAAAGCCCTAGAACACATTCCCAATTCAGTCCGTCTATGGAAGGCAGCGGTCGAACTAGAAAATCCAGAAGACGCCCGTATTTTGTTATCGCGCGCTGTCGAATGCTGCCCCACTAGCGTAGAGTTGTGGCTGGCATTGGCTCGACTGGAAACTTATGAGAACGCAAGAAAGGTGCTGAATAAGGCTCGCGAGAATATACCCACTGATAGACAGATCTGGGTGACTGCTGCCAAGCTTGAAGAGGCGCATGGTGAGTTAACAAATGGCTCGTGTGCAATGTTGTACAGTCATATATGCATTAATATCTGCCACAGTGGAGCGTGCAGAAATATCTGACACGTCCTACCGGCCCGGGAAATAGGGTTGTATCAGATATTTATTTACCCTTTGTTGTGTCAGTTATTGGTGCTGGCCTTTTAATGATCAATTTCACTATGACTTCCTTGACAAAAGTATGAGATGGCAACATGACATTAGTGGCTTAAGGCAGTTGTCTCACCGCCGGCGAGGAAACGATTGGCTATCGACTATTTTCTCGCTCAAGAAACGAACAAAAGATATAAGATCCTGTGTGAGTAAAAGAGACATATATATTAATAGTTGATCGCTGGCGGTTCACACTGCCGGCGAGAACTCGCTCTTACATCTTTTGTCGCAGCGACAAGAGCTATAAAACTTGCTGAGCTATAAAACTAGCTCAGCGATACTCGCTCAGCGCTGTTAGCTTGGCGGCCGCCCGGCTCGAGCGAGTGGAGCGAGTAATCGCCCGTCGTGCTCGAACACTCGCTTTTCACTGCTCGCCCACTCGTTTCTAGTTACTCGCTCTGCTCGCTTCTCGCTCATCGTCGGCGGTGGGACAAGTGCCTAAAGGTTACACCCTGGTTCATGATTGAGTTTATTCGACTGTACATATTTTGAAACGACAACTTAAGTCGGCATCTGACATGTCGTGTCGTGAGGATAGAGAATGCGAGGGAGAGAGCGAGAAAGGGAGAGAGCGCCAGAAGGAAAGCGAGGGAGGGAGAGACAGAGAGATGTTCATGAGGCAAAAAGAGAGAGCGTCATTTAGATGTGACGCATCTGCAATACCCCTGGTGTTGCCGATGTTTATGGGCGGTGGTGATCTCTTACCATCAGGAGACCCACTTGCTCGTTTGCCATCCAGTCGAATAAAAAAAAATTGCGTCATGGCTACTTTTATGCAGGTAATACTCACATGGTGGAAAAGATCGTCGATCGTGCGATTACGTCTCTTAGCGCGAATGGTGTGGAGATCAACCGCGAGCTCTGGTTTAAAGAGGCCATGGAGGCGGAGAAGTCTGGTGCTGTTCACACTTGCCAGGTTAGTATTTTCTATTATTATTAATGAAGGGACACAAACAGCAATGGTTTTTACTTTTTGGTAATAGTGAACAAGAAAAGCTTCTTCGTGAGTAAACTTTGGTTATTTATGTGTATGATTCTGTAAGTTTGAGGCTCTGATTTTTGGGGTCTTACAGTTCCAGATTTGTCCAAATTGTTTAACATTCGTATAGTTCTTTTTGGTCCACCAAGTCGTCTAAGCCCCGCTCGACGTGGCTCCTATTTCATGGCAGTTTGCCCTACGAAAAACCAATGCTACCTAAAACTATTAAAAAACCTAAAACCTATTGTCTTACTGCTTTTTAGGTGGACAGAGGTGATTGTACGAATACAAAAAACAGGGAAAAAATAAGCATTTCGAATTTTGAAGTAGAGTCAAATTTCTGGTTTCTAACTGACGTTAAATATTGGGGTGATAAAGCCACTTGATGTTGGTTTTTGCGTATTTTTCTTCGAAATTAAACTACTTACTTGTTTTTTTTTTCTAGGCTATAATCCGGTCTGTTATTGGACAAGGCATTGAACAAGAAGATCAAAAGCATACATGGATGGAAGACGCTGATGCGGTAAGAAGACATTATTCTTACGTAGACATAATCGTAATAAATTCGAAGGGAAACATTTAGGTTTTAATTTTACAATTCTATAATGAGGGAGGGCGGGAATATTTCCTCCATGATTACAAATATCCACGCAAGCACGGCGTACTTATGTAAATCTGGTAATAATACAATAATCTGACAGTGACATCCCGGTAGTCCGGCTAGGAACTCCTTCGCAGGACGGAACTCCTCAATGGTTAACGGCATCGACTTGTAATTTTGTACGTAAATGTAGTTTAGATGACAATGCAAGTACAGTTTCTTAACCCCCAATCATCCCTGTATTTTTTTATTTATATTGTAATTTATATGTAATTAGTTGTAATTATTACTACTCACATGCAGAATAAACGTTTTGATTTAGATTTTTGACAGTCAACAAAAAGTACAGCCAGCAAAAAAGCTTGTACTAAAAATTAAATTTTTAACGAAAACAATTTTCTTTCGCAGTGCGCGAACGAAGGCGCGTACGAGTGTGCCCGTGCCGTATACGGGTACGCACTGTCCGTATTCCCTTCGAAGAAGTCGATATGGTTGCGTGCGGCGTACTTAGAGAAGCAACATGGCACCCGCGCGAGTCTAGAGGCGTTGCTTCAGAGGGCGGTCGCGCATTGTCCGAAGAGCGAGGTGCTTTGGCTCATGGGGGCTAAGTCCAAGTGGCTTGCAGGTAAGAAAATACTAATACTGATATACTAATTACTAATATCATCAAAGCGAAAGTTTGTGAGTCTGTATTTGTGTTTGTGAGTGAGTATGTCTGTTACTTTTTCAAGCTAAAACGTCTGGACGGATTTGGATGAAATTTAATATGTAGATGGATATCTGGAATAAAAGATAGACTACTTTTTATCCCGATATTCCCACGGGATAGGGATAAAATCTTGAAATTTAAATCACTGGGTTTTGCATGAAATTTTGCACGGATGTTTTTATTACAACGGCAATGAAGAGCACGGTATAAATTTTGGAAATTTAAACTACCAGATTAAATGGTTCACGCATGCGAAGCCGCGGGTAAAGTCTAGTAACAAATAAAAGTTCGTTCTGTATAGGATGGAAAGCTCTCTTGAGTTTTTACTTGGCTACGGCAAAGCCAAAGGAATAGTAATGATTTCTTTTTCGATAGTCCCGGTCCTAAAGAGCAGAGAAAGACAGGTCTTTGAATTTTATTCCCCATAGTTAAATGTTTTTTTTTTGGCGGCTGTTACGACAAACAAGCTATGACTTCATACATAAAGGAAAAAAACACGAGATGTCAACTGTCATTTTTCAATATTGCCATCATCAAATAAGACATTTATATGCACGTTTTCAAAAAACTTTACTTAAGTATCCAATTCCCGTCTTAAACTTAGTAATTGTCTTTAAGGTGACGTCCCAGCCGCCAGAGGCATCCTTTCTCTGGCTTTCCAAGCGAACCCCAACTCTGAAGAGATCTGGTTGGCCGCTGTCAAACTTGAGAGCGAGAACAAAGAGTACGATAGAGCGAGACGACTGCTGGCCAAGGCTCGCGCAACAGTACAAGTACAGTGCAAGCGTGCATAAAACGACTCTATTTCTAGGGCTGGAAGGACGTGTCAGATATTTTTGCACGCTCCGCTGTGGCAGATATTAATGCTGGTGACTGTACAACACTGAACTGGGGATCTAACGAGTTAAAAGCAGGAATCGGACTGGATAATTATGGATATGACTCCAAAATGGTTAATCAATTAATTAATTGCTTGAAATTGTATTCAAATACCTTGAGATACCTACCAGTTTACACATGCTTTCAAAATAATCACCTTAGTAAAATGTTAATAAAAGTAGCAGCTGTCCGAAAAATTATTATCTTTATAAATCTACATAAAAATAAATGTGCCTATAATATCTTCAATTGCCTAAATATAACGTGATCATTCAATAGGTGATGATAAAATCGGCTAAACTAGAGTGGGCGTTGAACAATATGGAGGTGGCTTTGAAACTCTTGGAGGAGGCCATCAAAGTGTTCGGTGATTACGCGAAACTGCACATGATGAAGGGAGAGATAGAAGAACAGATGGGCAAGGATGAAGATGCGCACAACACTTACACGCAAGGGGTAAGGAATTTATTTGCTTTTTTTTAATAAAAACATTGGTACTTTGCAACCACTGATATAGTGATATAGATGCTTCTGCTAGTGTGCGATGTGTGCATGTGTATTGTGTAATGTAAATATTTTTGTTACATAAACACATCAACAATTTACACAAATTTAAGTATTGAAATTTTTCATACATCATATGCCAAACCATAATGAACCATCCAGCTATCATAGACCAGAATAAATAATAGGTCTTTTTGATCATGAAAAAAAATCCCGATTCCCGAATAAAAGGCTTATGTTAATATTTAACATTTCTCTCAGCTGAAAAAATGTGCCACCAGTGTGCCCATGTGGATATTGCTGTCGAGGTTAGAGGAGAAATTGAAGCACATCACTAAAGCCAGATCGGTTCTAGAGAAAGCAAGACTTAGGAATCCAAAGAACGCGGAGTTATGGTAAGAATGTTACACAAATAAATCTTAACACAGTTAGGTTAGCCCTCCCTCCCTTCCTAGTCCATAATGGATTTAACCCGACTGCACGCCCTATCTCCTATAAATCTCATATAAAATTTAAAAACTAAAATGAAGTAAACAAAAGCAATTGTGTTTTTGGTCCTTACGGCAACTCAACCCAAAAATACACAGCTAGGTTTAGGTAAAAAACTTAGAAGTGCCCTCCTTGTATGTAGTACTGTACAGAATTGATATGGAATTTAGGCCATTTTTAGAACATAGAGCGTCAAATTTTCGCTACGAATACGCTACTACTATAACTACTAACATGTGGGGACATGCTTAAATTCTATACCTATACCTATATATTATATACCTACCTACATCTAAACCTGCGCAGATAAAGAGCGATCCAAATATCTGCATTCTAAATTCTGCGTTAGTAGCTAAATTTTCATTTGTCAAATGATCTTTTTTATGAAAGAAAGTAAGGGGCTGTTTCACCATCCATTGATTAGTGTTAACTGACGGTTAAATGTGATGCCGTCTCTATTTGTTTTGTTCGAATAGACGGAGACGGCATCACATTTAACCGTATGTTAACACTAATCAATGGATGGAATCTAAGTAAGATTAAATTAACCTGTTAATTATTTAGACACCTCAGTAATTTATAAAAAGTGTAGTTGTAAAAATTTTTGGTTGCCAAGTTCAAATTTTCAAAATGATTTTTGGTCAAAAGACAGGACACAAAAAAATGTAGCTACATATTTCCGATACCTATCTTTTTTGCTTTTATTAACGAAGATTTATAAAACTTCGTAAACATTGACAGGTTAGAAAGCGTCCGCCTGGAAAGACGGAATGGCAGCGCTGAGATAGCGAACGCGGTGATGGCTAAAGCCTTGCAGGAGTGCCCCACCGCGGGCCGCTTGTGGGCAGACGCCATCTTCATGGAGTCGCGTCCGCAGAGGAAAACTAAAAGTGTAAGTTATTTTCCTTTAAAACTTTATAGCAAATACAATCAAGGTCATAAATATATGCACGTTACCATAACTAGGCGTTTTCAAAAAAAAGTGTACCCTTTCCTTTTTTTTAAATTTTGGAAAAAATATGGTTTTTCCTTCTCAGAATCAAGAGCAAAATCGATTCCGATAGTTTAAATAAATGTCACCAAAAAAATGACAGTTTTGTGACGTTTTTTTTCATACACAGTATGGGCGTGACAAAACTGACTCATGAAATTTTGTATGAAAAAATGGGGACATTTTTTTAAACGATCGGAATCGATTGTGCTCTTGATTCGGAGTAGGAAAAACTTATTTTTTTCCAACATTTCAAAAATAAGAAAGGTTCACTTTTTTTTGAAAACGCTTAACTTCAAAAATATATACAACTTTATGCCATTAACCATAAGAACCATCCGGTCATCGGATTTTTGTATGATCACTTTATCTTACTCGACAGTCGAATCGAACTGTCAGATCGATAATGCAATTTATCGGCGCAGGTGGACGCGCTGAAGAAATGCGAGCACGACGCGCACGTGTTACTGGCAGTCTCGCAATTGTTCTGGACTGAGAGGAAACTGAACAAGTGCAGGGAATGGTTCAACCGCACGGTAAACATTCTTGTTCTACAATTTTTTTAGGCTTTTTAGGGTGCCTACCTCAGCCGGAAAAAAAGGAACTTTGTTACACTTTGTGTCACTTTGTTATTCGTCCGTAAACTTTTATATTTTTAGTTTAATTTCTAGTCACAGGCCTGCGACGTCGAAGTTCCCTAGACGATCCTATAGGGCTTATGGGAACGGAAGGTACCCTCGGTACCCTCTGCTTTCAGAGCATGACATGCGTGCGTGTGTACTTTGGGGGCGGCAGGCGTGAGCTTCAAGCTCCAAAAGCTTAATGGTTACTTGACCTGAAATGTTTATTTCAGAATCTTTTTTTTATGACGGTGGAAGCATTCTACACTTCCACTGAACGTAGATATAGTTACATATTCATATTATGTATAGTTTTGTAACTAAGGGACTCCATACGTCCCTGTATTATTATTGCTCTTTTCATGTAATTTTTTCTTTAAATGTATACTATAGTTTTTAAGTATTATATTTGTAGTTATATTATTTTGAAAAAATGACTTTCTGTCAAGTTTCTTGCGGCGCATTGCTCTTGGCAATGATGGTCTTTCCGAAGGTAGTTTCCTGGTAGTTTAAAAAAAATGACGTGTATAAGTGCCCATTGCGGTCTATTTACTGAATAAATTATTTGAATTTTGAATTTGCGTGGGTGGTATCGAGCTGAAAATAGTATCAATTTTACCTTAAAAAGCATCTACACCACAACAAAAGAGCAGTGAAAAGAACAATCTTATAAATTAGTTAACGCAACCAAAAGATAGTCATTGAAAGTTTTTTTGTTTAATGGTGAATCTCTCAGAGGTGAAATAAATCGGTCCATACGTTATAATTTAATTCACATTTCAGTCACTTTAATGTTTATTTTTTAAAATATCATTTTGGACTTGCAAGAAAAATTGTGCAATTTGTACTACATTGCGAGGTCGTAAAGGAAACGACTTCGAAGTGGTCAATCGAGCGCAGCAATGTAATGCTACATGATCGAATTTTTGCAGGTTTACACTTGACTCAAGAAAAAACGTTATAAGTAGCATAAATTGTGAATGTACAGAAATAGTTGACTGCGCACGTCACCAGTCGTAAATGTATCGGTGCCGTAAATGTCTTGCTGACTTCTAAAGAACGCAGCTTACGGGTTCCTCGACTTTGCAATTGCATTTCCGCGATGATAAAATGTGTGATGTTTTCATCAGCAAGCGACAATTTGTTTTTATTGAAATTTTCGTGACGCATCTACTTTACGTTGGATATCTGCATCTTATATATTTAACGCAAAAAATAGGTATTGAATTTAATTTTTTTTTTTTTAATTTACAAAATTTATACATTCTGTTTGTTGTATAATTAATAAAGTAATAGCACGAGTTTAACGTCATTACTAATGTAATCCAGAAAAAAACATCCAAGGTCACAATAGGCCATTTTTTTTTTTATATTTTAGAAAAGTCGACCATGACTGGGTCAAACAAAATTGAATTATTATTTCAAGAAAAGTTACACACTTTAGCTCTCTGTATGCAGGTTATACGTTGATGTATGGCGAACATTATTGCACACTTAGTTACTCTTGAAAGAACTTATGTATAGACCGACATAATTTTAAGTGTATATTTTTTTTATTCTTTTTCCACGCCAAAGTAGAGTTTCTGCTTAGGTCAGATAGATTCCTTGAAATAAGCTCTATCACCCATTTTTTTTTGTAGTCGCATTGACCACCTTTATTTGAAGTCGGTTAAGGAGTCTCGACATTTCTTCAAACCATTTTTCCCCACAGGTCAAAATCGATCCCGACCTCGGCGACGCCTGGGCATTCTTCTACAAATTCGAGCTTCTCAATGGCAACGAGCAACAGCAGGAAGATGTCAAAACACGCTGCAAAACGGCAGAGCCGCGCCACGGGGAGTACTGGTGCAAACACGCAAAGGACATCCAGAATTGGTGCTGTAGCACCGAACAGATACTGCTTCTGGTTGCTAAGAACTTACCCGTGCCCACTTGAAGTGTTTGTATTGAATTGGCTGTCGTTTATGTTGGTTGGAATGTTGAGGTGAGTGTATGTTAATGATTGTTAGTATGTCTGGTGACATTGATTGAATCAACCATTACTTACTGAACTCATATATCGTCCGTAAAAATTTGACAGTAACCTTTTATAATGTCATTTTAAAATTGTATGCAACGATATCAAATTTAGAACGAGTTTTAAAGAGTTAAGAAAGAAAGCCTTCATGTCAGAACAACTTATATCAAGTCAATGAGGGTGTCCGTAACAGACTAGGTGGAGGTAAGCAGGGGTTACCAAATATTTTTCAAACCAAGGGGGGCCGCGTCATGAAAAAGTTTGAAAAACACTTTTAAATGTTAAATAACTAAATGAGCAAGCTAGGCACGTCAAACAGACTTTTCGATACTAACGCCATCTAGCGATATTTCACCTATCAAGAAACCCTTATTGATTGGTGTTGTCAACTATCAAGCTGCCATATATTAAAGTGCTTGTGTTGTATTAGGAGGATATTTTAGTAAAGATTTATAATACTGAGAATGTACTAGTTTGAATGAAAGTGGACATGTCAAAGTACAAAATTATTGACTAAAAAAAGTGCATGACGCATTTGGTTTTACGTTGTTAATCGATATCATTTACTGTGACGTAAGCTTTACTTAAAAAAACTTTTTGAATAGAATGCCAGACGAAAACAAATAGACATCCAAAAAAATTTTGAAATTGCACAAGAAGCCAATTTAAAATTTGCGTATACTTCAATGTATTTTAAGTTAATTTAAGCTAGAATATACCTAATGTTACTTAAAGTTTACTTTTATTTTATCCCCTATCATCTTTGCCTTCACACTTTTCTGAATCGAGTAAAGATCTGGAAGAAGATCACAATTAGGTGTGGTCTATTTTAGTTGTTATCGTCCCACACTAACTCAATAATATCATTGCCCTGAAAATTATCTCAAACGCTATGCCCCAGTATACAAATAGTATATTGTACAACAAGTATATAAAATACGCAATTTCACCCGAGACGTTTATATCCACCCGAACCACGGGACCCTAAAAATAATATTTTCGAACTCTGCAGTCGGCTAAAAATTTACATGTTATAATAGGTAATATAATAATAGACTTCATCGCTGCCATACATTTTTCCGTTCGACTAAGGCACCCTTAGCTAGATTCTCAAAAAATGCTCAAAAAAGTTGAAACACGAGAACAATCAATCTAATCAAGCCTTTTATCACAACTCCAGCAGGATAGCCGGGAGATACTATTGCGGAGCGCATTGTAAACACCTTTAACTCATAAAAGTTTCTATTAATATGCGCGCGGGTTTGTGTGTGTTTGAATTATAAACGGTGCGCTGGCGCCGCGCCAGCCGCCACGCATGCGCGCTAAATAGCCTACACGGATTTTTCACTTCTTTCTCTCCCCAAAACCGTAACGCACTCGCTGTGATGCTCAAAACGTAGTACAAAGTGTTTCAATAATCGTGATACTTTTGTGAATAATCCTAGTGCTGTGATTTTTTTAATATGTCGCCAAAGTGTCCTGTTCCGCCGCTCCAAGAGATTACGCTGTCTCTAGTAGCCCGGCAGCTCATTCACGCGCTGTCTCGCGTTACAGCCGACGAGGATGTGGCTATGCTTTTCGCAATGGTCTCATCTTACTACGAACAAATGGGAGCCACCAGCGATATCTTCCAAGATCTCATAAACTTAATACTAAGCTCCGAATACTTGGACCCCTCCATAAGATTCTTCACGATGCGGCTCCTACTCAGAGAGAACGTCAAGAGTCTCGCCACTGGCATGTTCCCTTGCCCGTATTATAGGAAAGTCCTTGAGCTCATTATCGAGCAAGGGCACCACCTGACGTCACTAAACTTAAAAGGAGTTTGGGTGAAAGATGATCACTTAGAACTTATGTATCATCTCATTAAGAATCTTACAAATCTGACTACGTTAAATATCCCTTATATCGCCAATGATGAAGTTCTCAAGTTTATTGGTGAACATAACAAAGTTTTGAAGCTGCTCGACGTCTCAGGAGAAACTGACATCACTGAAATAGGTATCGACGCGATGTTAAATGGCAATCCGCAGCTTGTGCAAAGTCTAACTGTAGTGAACATTGGAATGTATGGAGAAGAAAACATAGACCATACGGACGTAGCATTGTTGATACGACGGTTACCTAACCTCACAAATCTTGGCAGCTACTCGTTCGTCGGCAAATCCCTTTATTACATCTACAACAATGACTGTCCTCCAGACTTCAAAACAAAACTACAATACGTGCACGACGCCCAAACGAACATGCGGATGATGAGAGCGATTGTAGCTCTCTGTCCAATGCTAGAAACCATTTATTTAGAAGAACCAGATCCAGGAGTACTCGCGTTAATAAAAGACTTTAAAGAAATCAACAAAATTAAACTGAACAAATTTCAGTGTCACGAATTGCATCAGTTACTCGACAAGATTGGATACAAAATAATCACGCTCATGCTTTCTGGGTCTCTAGGCTCGTTTAATTTCACTAGGATAGCTGAAACCTGCAGGAACTTGGAAAGCCTGGAGTTTTACCAGATACAGACGGCGACCCATGAGGAAGAGATACCGTTTACGAAGTTGGAGCACATTGAAATCATCCAGGGGAATCTGTCGAATTCTTTACTAAAGTACCTGATGTGTGGCAGCCCTAATCTTAAGAAAATTATTATTGGCGACGAGATAAAGCTGGATGACAATGACATGTCACGGTGAGTCTACGTTTTGCTACTTAACCATTATTTCATCCGCCGTCGCGTATAAATAGAGGTATAAATTTGTTTTAAAATGAGCTCCTGGATTCATGAGCTGTTGGGGCAAATTATATACGTAAGATGCATTTGCGTCTTTATTTACGGTACATATCCACCTACGCAGTTGACTAATGAACCAACAACATGGAATCACGATGCTTCATGAACCGTTACTTTCACAGACTGTCTTATTTTCTACTGCAAGTTTAATAGTCAGCGTATCGTAATTTCTATTAAATATACTTACCCGTAATGTTTACGCATATTTTTGCCTCGCTCTGGAATGTAAACAGGATGAAGTAAGTACTCGTACTTAGTAGGTATGTAGTTTATGAATAAACTGTAAACTGCTGCTTTACAATATTTTTTTGTACAAAAGTGATTGATTACTACAATTACTCCAAATCTTTTCTATTTACGAGTATACCTATTGTTTTTTTAATGCGCTTCGTGTCCCAGGGCTTTTCGTGGCTATCTCAATAAAGAGATCTACTTTGTTTTTAACTCCCGACGCAAAAAGAGGGGTGTTATAAGTCTGTCATCGATATCTGTCTGTCTGTGGCATCGTAGCTCTCAAAAGGATGGACCGATTTCGACGCAGTTTTTTTACGTGATAGCGTCCTTGCAGTGGTTCTTAGCTATGTTTCATTAAAATCGGTTCACTCATTTTTACTTTATATTTAACTGTGAAATGGCAAGGTCGGGGGTTTTCAACTTTTCTAAGTTGGTCAATTCGTTTTTTAGTAAAATTGGTTTCAATATCAAACTTTCCTCCTAATCATTAGGCTGCATTTCCACCAGAGACGTGCGAAGATGTGTTTTCCATGTACCTCGCACAGTATCGCTCTGGTGGAAATAGCTGAGTAGAGAGAGGCTAAGTAAATGAAGCGTTTCTATTGGTCCATGCAAAACACATTTCTCGCAACACACCTTACACATCCAGGTTGAAACACAGCCTTACTCAGCTAATTTTACCAACATACGATTCCAGAATGCTCCGCCGCTACAAGTTCGAGCATCTTGAAGGCATCTGGTTCCCCAACGCGCCCAGACTCACACGAGACACCGTGGAACTCCTCATGGAATGCTGTCCCAAGCTCCAAAGCCTTGGCCAGCTCAGCGGATGGAGGTTCACTCCGGATGACATGATGCTCATGCGAGCTATCATTGCGAGCACTAACATAGACCTGGTGTTGTCGCCACTCGGGATATTCCAGCAAGGGAATTAAGCTTGTATATTCATTGTATGCTTCTGTAATTCACCGCCCACCGTGATGTCTCTATGAGAATTGCCGTGGACGTGGATTGGTTATATGCTCATTTTGGTATCAGTTCAGTCCATATTATTGTCCCAATGACGAGAGAATTACCGTGTAGCCCTCTCAGACTGACGGATTGATGGTCTATTTACCCGACTGCCCGAAGGAGGGTTATGTTTTTCGAGCGTATGTATGTATGTCCATTTCTTTGGTCCTCGCTGCAGCCTAAACGGCTAGACGGATTTTGACATATGAGGTATCATTGGATTCGTCATAACTGTCGGAGTGACATAGGCTATATAATATTTCAATATGGCGTCTGCGAAAAAAAATATGGCGGAGGAATGAAAAAAAAAGTTTGTATTGTAACAATATGGGTATCAAATGAAAGTTAATAATTAGCCCATTCTAAATATATATGGGTTATAATACTTTTAATCTACCGTTTTCACATAAATATCAAAAAAGTGTAAAATAAAACATTAAATTAAAAAAATCAAAAAACCCGACTGCCAACTGCTTTTTTTTAAATGTTTTTTTAATGAAAAGGTTTTCAATGGTTCATCATCATCATCATCATGGTGGCCATTCAAGTACTCGTCCGCAATGTGTCCTGCCCATGTCTGCTTTTTCTTTGCTATGACAGCCACGACGTCTTTCACTTTGGTCTTATTTCGAATCCATTAGTTCGCTTCCGATCACAAAGGGTGATCCCGAGCATCGCTCTCTCCATGCCCCTCTGCGCGGTCTCTGTACCGTAGGCGAGCACGGGCATAACACACTGCTCAAACACTTTCACTGTGAGATGCAGGATTATTTCAATAGGTAATATTCGTCAATCCGATGTGTATGATGGACTGATCTTACGCCAGAATGAGCATGTAACGGAAGACTTAAAGCAGACTTGTGCGGTGACGGTCGTACCGTAATATATCGTTGAATTATAAAAGTGCTTTATTTACGGTGACATTTTGAATTTGTGCTAATGATGTGACGTGGGAAGTGGCACGCGTAGAAAATATTGTGGCTCTAGTGTGAATATCAAGGCATGCCATAGCTCAACATTCGCTCGTTCGCTGTAAATATTTACCTTTCTACCTACGAATAAATAATAATGCCACTCATCGGCTACACCGACAAGAGTGTAACTCTTAAATAACCAGAAACACGAATAAATTATAAGTTGGTTGTAAATTCAGAAACAAAGCAGGGATTGGTTTGCGCACGTGATGTAAAGTCAGATAAGCAGAATAGCACATAAGTCAGAACAAGCACGTCTATTTGCGGCCTCGAAAATGATTCGTGGTTTAAAGTATGGCCACTTTTTGTGTGGGATTTGTTCTGAGTTACGCTTCCTGACTTATTATTTATTCGTAGATAGTTACCTAGTATCAAAATCTCCCTGCCCGTTACACCATGTAAAATTATACAGGCGACATTTTACTACACCTTGACACTTGTAGGAGCTAGGGTTCTTTCTTCGTATCACTGGCTCGGCAATGCCCGCGTGAGCACACTGCACAGCCTCCACACTCGCCACGGGAATGCGTCTAGTGTTCCACTTTCTTCGTACCCTACCCTATTGTTTTCCAAATCTTTTTTGTGTATTATCGAACCAAGTGAATTGTGATCCACTGTGGAAGCTTGTCACAGAAAATGTTGTAACGACATCGCATTGCCTGACAAGTAAAAACGAACTTTACTGTGAACATTCTAGGAATCAGAAATCAAATGGTTCGACCGTGCAAATAAATAGGTTTATAACATCAAATCGACGCCGTACGTAAGGAATTTTTGAAACAACAGTTTTTTGCAGTTACGTCTTTATTCGAATAAGTATTTACCATAACCTGCAACAATGTTTATTACGTATAAAAATGTTTTATTTACTATTTTAATCTTGCGAGGCTCGCGACTTGAATTTTATATTACTATGACTTCTCGGCGGACATACTTAATTCCATAAAGTGGGTATTGGTAGACTTTTTACCAATCAAGATATCATTTCAGTGCAAGACAGAAGAAGAGAGAAGTTTTATTGATTTGATTGTTATTTTTATTACTTAATACAATGTTAAGCAAACCATATAAATGTCATAATAAGTACCAAAGAGATACATTTTGTCTATTTTTTGCAAAATTTTGGGGAGAAGAAAATTAAAAAAAAATATTAACGAACATGATAATCAAATTGTGACGCGGGCCTCGCAGAGCTCTGCTCTCTACTTTAATAGTCAAACTTGCGTAAAATTAATTGAAATAAAGAATTTGTTGATTGAAATACGCCAAATATGATTTTTCAATTAATACTAAATAGATACCCTAAAAATTACACCTTAAATTTTTTCTTACATTACAATAATAGAATTAAGGCTTGTAAGTACGACGCTTAGAGCTGTATAGCGAGCGTGCCGCATACGCCATTTTATCAATAGAATAAAAAATATCCGAATAGCAATGCAATAGGTAAGCATACACCAAATCTTGCAACCGACGCCTGTGGCCCAATTTTTGACATCGCATTCGTAAAAATATCATTTGACTGGTTAAAATCTCTGTACCTACCTATAATAGGTACCAATTGTTACAAAATTCTAGCTCGAAACCAAACTTTGGAATAGTTTCCAAATAATAACAGCAGTAATTTTCTATTCTACTCGCATTTGAAATTCAGTATTTTCACAGAAGCGATTTCAAAAATCGGAAGATACCTACTCTGTAAATAGAGTGCCGACGATGACTGCCGCAAATTGTTGCGTCGACGTTTGAAGAGTTAAATTGCTCCAATTCCGACAGAAGCAATTTTATCTTCGGAAGAAGAAATAAAGCCACCCATGAACAGCAGACTAAAACCTCGATAACATTCAGCCAATGAGTAGTTTAACATTGACTATTTGTTGAGCCTTTTGTTCCTTGATAAAAACACTTTCCAATCTCAGTACTCGTGTTATTAGGCTGGGCCGCAGAATAGCTAATAGTACAAGTAGCTGGGCACGGTGTCTTTGTATGACAATATGGCCTCTGGAATTCTATTAATTAGGTTATATTATTTTCTCAAACATGACATGAAATATTGACGTTGTGTTACAAATTACAAATAATAAGCCTAGTGCTAGCGGTACGCCAAAAAAAGCTAAACATGGTGTTAAAAGCATGAAAATCGGAACGATTGATCTTTAGGCCATAAGAATAAATTTGACCAGTAGCACGAAAAAAAAAGGAGAGAAGTTATGACGTCATGTTTTTTTTTGTATGGAAAAATTAATATTTTAGTTCTGAAACTTATCGTGTGGTATCTAATGCAAGGGCTTCCTAAGCCGATTCTAAAAATATATCACTTCATTATATTTCAGTCACTTGTTTTAAAATAAAATAACAATCATTTTCAAAACATACCAAGTTTTTCCATACAAAAAAAAAATTACGTCATAACTCCTCTGCTTTTTGTTTTTTTTTCGTGCGGCGGGTCAAATTGATTCTTATGGCCGTTTCGATTTTCATGCTTTTAACACCATGTGCAGCTTTTTCCTGAATTTCGGGGTGTACCGAAAGCACTAGCCGGGAAGTATGGCGCTGCAGGCGCTGCGACTGGGCTTCCTGCGCGCGGTCACTCTAGCGGCCTGCAAAGAGATTTCATACAACTTTCCCGGCCGCTGGCCGGCAATGCGACCGTCTCTTGTTTCAACGCGAGCTGCGGCACGACACGGCGCGCATCCGCCGCCCCGCAGTCGCCGCGCCAGCAGACAAGCACAACAGGGTGACGAGACTAGGGTCCCGCCAGCTTGATTTCTTGTTTTTTCATATTATTTCATGTCATGTTTGAGAAAAGCACTATACAAGCCTCGGCCGGAACGTGGGATTGCCGGCCACTACAGTAATGTACTATTAAAATTATTGGTCGGATCTTGCGTGTGGCCGCTTTACTCTGCTTCGATAGACGCATACTCTAAGCCTTACACACAATTTTATTATTAATTATTACAAAAGGTGTAGTTTCAATAAACTACAGAATTCATTATGGAATCAAATTGAATATAAAAAATATATATTGACAATTCATAATAAGTACTTAATTAAATTCTTATACGACTGATACTAAAATTGTATCAAAAAAACATTCACTTAACTTTAGACTTATTCTTATAAGTTTTAAAACCTTTTATACCCTTTTTCACTGGCGGCGGTATATTTTCTTGATTTTTATTCTCAATCTTACTATTAAGCTCCTCAAGTATTGGTATGTTTTCTTGATTCTCATTTTTCTTGGCCATATTATCTGGCGAGGATTTGTGTTCTTCAATATTGTCAATACTCATTCGTGTATTCTTTGGTTGCAGTATATATTCATGATCCTTATTCTCAATACTTTTAAGAGCATTATAATCTAACGGCGATACGTATTCTTCATCAATAACCATGTTACCCTCGTCTTCTGATGTTAATACGGTTTCTTCATTCCTACTCACAATATTCTTAGTATTGTTATTTACCGCCGATATGTCTTTCTGCTTTTCAGAAGAAACGCTCTTATTTGCATCCTTCTCTGGTGGCGTTAAGTTTTCTTGAATCTCCTTGCGAGGACTTTTACCAGTTTTCTTTGTATTCTTCTTACCGGTCTTTTTAGTGTATACCCGTTTCGCCGATGTAGATTTCCCGCTCTTTTTCTTACTAGTCTCAGAAGTCTCCTCTAGCGTTGGTACTTTTTCTTGGTCGTTGCTCTCAATATCTTTAGCCTCCGCCTCCGCTAATTGTGCTTGTTTCAAAGCTTTTTTTGCCTTTTTTATCTTACGCATTTTTGATTCGTCAGCACATTTCGTAGTGATAATGTTCCTGCAATGGAAATTATATTTTAAAAAAAATGGTTGAACAGGTGTAATTTTTTATCCCCTCTAATTTGGACTATAAACAAAAGTAAAAAATCCTTACTAATTTTATAAGTGCCAAGTATGTCAGTCTGTCTATAACGGCAATTTAAATGCGTCAAACAAAAACTCATAGGTATACTTACTCATAGATTTACATGTTTTTAACGTTTATTTTATCATTTGTGTTTATTTATTTATTTTTTGTTCATTATGCTTTATTCATTCAGTAGTTTTAAATACATAAGTATATCTGTAAGCATTTAGGGGCAATCTTGGAGTTTTATGTGGCCCCGAGCCCAGTTGCATAATATTACAAAGTACAAGTTGTACATTATAATATTATGCAACTGGTCTAAGTCAAAGTCAAAGTCAAAATATCTTTATTCAATTTAGGCTATATCAAGCACCTGAATGTCAAAAAAAAATCTACCACCTGTTTCGGAAAAACCTTTGTTGAGAAGAATCCGGCAAGAAACTCAGTCTATACTTCTTAATACTATTGTATTAGCGATTTCCTATGGAAATTAACACGGTTGCCAAGTTTACATGTCCAAATTCTAACTGACGTAGGTACTAACCGGACTAAATTATCTCTGATATGAAATCTGTCGGCCACTTCTATGACGATATCAGAAACGATTTTTGGATCAAGGCACATCTTAGCACGCTTGTGCAAGAACGCTGGCGATTTCTTTCCGGTTAGCGAATGGGTTGCTAATGTCCTGCAAAAAATATTTCTGATTAACGAAGTAACGTGACTGGCTAAATGCTAACAGACAAAGAAACCACTAGAACCAGAGACTTGAAATTTGTAGCAAATCAGATATTTTACAAAATTCCCATAAGGTAGAGAGCTACTTAATTCTTTATTATTCCACGGGAGCAAAGCGGGATAAAGCTAGGTAATTTTGTTATTTTGAAAAATAAATCACAAAAAGTTTATATAAAGAATTTAATCTCGAGGAACCATTTCAAGAGGAATATGAATAAGAAAGGACAATTGAATGCTACGATCATTTTGAACAGCGGCCAATACTTAATTAAATAGATCAGTTAAAAACAGATTGATAGGTGATATTCTAGTTTCGTATTTGTACAATACTTACTTTCTAGTAAACGCAGCCAGCAGTAAAGAGCGAGTCGCCTTCGTGTAAGACTTCCATGTAACTTGTGCATACTTATCTTTGTGTATCAGTGTGGTCCCGCTGCCGATTGGTATCTAATCAAACAAACATTTCACAAAATTGGTCAACAACAAATAAAAAACCATAATTAAAAAAATAATTATAAAATTTAAAACAAATGTTTTTCATGGTTAAGTGTAGGGTGTAGGTAATTGTGTAATAAAGTGTCTTACCCATTCAGGTTCAGGTTGGTCATGAGCGGTGTCTACTGTCTCATATTTATTCGAAATCAATACGGGGTCATCAGATCGATCCGAATAATAGTCACAGTTATTATAGTCGTCATCTGCGTAAGCCTCTACCAGTTTCTCATTTTCGACTGGTGTTGAAATTCTGTTGTTGTCAAGAGATTGCAGCTTTGACATGTACTTGCAAGGTTCTGGTGTTTTTTTGTTCCTGTAGGGTTCTATTGTTTCCTTGTTTATGCAGGGTTCTAGTATTTTCTTGTTTTTAGAGGGTTCCTTTATTTTCTTATCCTTGCAGGATTCTGTTGTTTTGTTATTCTTGCAGAGTTCTGGTGTTTTCTTGTTCTTGCAGCGTCCTGTTAGTTTTTTGTCTTTGCAGGGTTGTGGTGTTTTACATGGTTCTGTTATTTTCTTATCCATCCAGGTTTCTGGTGTTTTCTTATCCTTGCAGTGTTCTATTGTGCTTTTATCCTTACAGGCCTTTGGTGTCTTTTTACCTTTGCAAGATTCAGTTGTTTTCTTGTTTTTAATGGATACTTTATTATTATTTTTGCTAATAGTCGATAGGGGCTCATTATCGCTTTCATCTGGTGTCAATGTTTTTTCGAAGAATTCACATTTGTTTTTGTTATCCGAGGTATCATCCGTTTCGTACGGTGTCAAGGTTTTTTCGAAATATTCTGAGTTTTGTTTGTTCAGTAGTTTGGTTTTTTTATAAAATTTCTTATCCGCGATCACGATATCTCCAGTTTCTAAAACATTCACTTTTACTTTTTTGTATTCAGTCGGACAATCGATATTGGGGTATTCATTGTCAATTACCTTAAATAACCCTGCAAACATTGTGTTCATATAGAGTATTAGTTCGTCTATGCTTTTGTCGTCGCCATTTTTATTTTCTGTAGACGGATCACCCTGTTTTTTGATGTTATTTTTGTTTTCTATACTTTCCTTACTTATTTTTTCAATGCGAACCATTTCTTGCACGCTTTTCTCGCCGTCGTTTTTATTTTGTTTAGAGGAATCATCCCGCTTATTGACGTTTTTCATTTTTGCTTCCGCTTCCCTTCTTTTTTTTTCAAAACGAACCATCTCATGATCCGTCTTCATGTAAAGCCTGGTCAGTTTTTCCACTGTTTCTTTGATTATTTTTTTTCTTCTCTGATACTGAGGCGATAAACGTTCACTTTTCTTTTTGGCGCATTGAAGATTTTTTGACGACTTTGATGATGATTTATTTTTTTTGCTGGTGTCCTAGATACATAACATAGATACATAATAGACAAATGTTAGACTATTTACAATAGATTTGCGACAGAATGCTATCGCTATATCGATATTATCGATAAAAACAGACGTACCTATTGTAAGTTTCGAAGGAATTAATTTATTGAATCAGACGTTACTTTGCGGAGGTCCATATCAATGAACTAAAATAATTTCTTTGCTCACCCGCGACCTTAAGGTCGAAAGAATTATAACTGTAAGTTGGAATTCCATTAATAGTAATATATTTTTAAAGTAGCATGAATATTAGATTCACTCGAAAATACAAACTGAGACATGGATGCACAGAAAAACCAGAAAAAGAGATCAGCGCTGGGAATTGAACCCAGGTCCTCAGCATTTCGTGCTGCGTGCCATACCCCTACACTACCACTGGACAGGAGTACAGACACGAATTTCTCCTATGCACACATATCTCAGGTTGCTTTTTTCTACTACGCTACTTACGCAGCAGCACTAGCGACATCTATGTTTCGCTCTCATCGAGAGACGTAACACCCTTTCTGAACTAACCGCTCACCCAGAAAAAAATTAGATTCACTCACCTTATCACTGATAATGCCGTCAGATTCCTCCGAACTGTTGTCCAAATCGGAGCTGGCTGGAGTCCAGTCAGAGTAACTTTCCTCAAAGTCTTCAGGCTCATCGATTTCAACGTCTTCATCGCTTTCAACGTATTTATCCTTTTCAACGTTTCCAACTTTTTCAACGGCTTCATCCTTTTCGACGTCTTCATCCTTTTGAACGTCTTCATGATTTTTATCGTTTTTGTCTTGCTTAGGTTCAGGGCTTTCCTCGTCTGAACATGGGTCTCTTTCGCCTGGCTCGGACAGTAATTCTAGCTGATGACGTTCATCTGTAAAGGACAATGATTGACGTAAGTTTTTAGGTACCATATATGAATAAAAATTACAGCTAGTCTGCTGAGAATTGCCTGTCAAGCGTTATTACTTACCTCACTTATACTTAATCACAATACTATAACCTGAAATATTGGCCTGGCCTACCATGATGGAAAAATATCTAGCTTTCGGTGTCTCTTTTCAAGATAAACCATGTTCTGTTTTCACCATTTTTGCTACATAAGTATTTTAGACAGGCCGGCCGGACCAAGCATCTAGTCTAACTTGATGTAAGCTCAACTTACATTATTTGCCTAAAAATCATCTAATTTTACCCGACTGCAAGAAGAAGGGTTATGTTATGTTTTTCGAGTGTATGTAGGTATGTATATTTCTTTGATTCTGTCTGTAGCCTAAACTGCTGGTCGATTTTCAACATACCTATGATATTATTAGATTCGTCAAAACTGTCAGAGTGTCATTCGGTGGATATATACAGATTGTAACATTCATATCGGTCAGTACCTATGGGAAAATCTGAAACTATAAGACGTGCGAAGATCAGCTCAGCACGTTCTTAGGAACCATGTCATCGATTTTAGTAACAAGAAAAACTGCATTCATACATTTTTTTAAAAATTGTATTCCAGCTCAGGAATCGAGCCCGGACGTTTTGAAAAATAAAACTTACATTATTAAAGAATACTGTGTTTCATAGTAACATATTAATTGCTTATGTTTTACATATTGCTTACACTACCGATTTCAAAATAGAAATAATTCTTTAAAAACAAATTAATGTTTATTAACGGTTTTTAAAGAAAATAAAAAGTCTATAACGAATAATTATTGGAGTAGACACAGTAACTTACATAAAAGAGTGTTCTATCAGACAACATTTTTAATTTTCATTCATTTTTTATGGAATAATCGAGAAAAGTAACAAAAATGCAACTTTGCCAGCTCAGCGGTTTAAACACTCTTAATGTGTGGTAAAGTACCTATAATGTTCTACCTACCTACCTAACCTAGTTAATTAAAATAAGGTATTTATGTAACTATCTACCTACCTACTACGGAACCAGCTGAATCGTCATCGTCACTTACTATGGAACCGTTTCACGGAAAATATAATCTAGAACCGGATGATATTGGCGGGTGACACACTTTCGCGGCCCGGATAATACCGACATGGAAATACCGACCCTGTTTTTTGTGTAGACGCTCCTGTCAGTTTCTATGGGCGTGTACACAAAAAACAGGGCCAGTATTTCTATGCCGGTGTTATCCGGGCCGGGAAAGAGTGTCACTCGTCAACCATATTTGCCTCCCTGCTGGAGCGGCTCCGTGGGTCAGGGTCACTGGGTCACAGGGAGCAGGCCATGAGCGTTCATGGCCCGGTGGGAACCCACAACCCGTCACTGCAGCAGCATGTCTACAGCGAAATGTGATTCACGTTTTACTAATATAACTAAAGGCTGTGTTGCCATCAGAAATGTGCGAGGATAAGTATATTGCGCGAGCCAATAGAAACGCTTCATTTACCTTTCCTAGCACTGCTCACTTCTCTGGTAGAAATGGATCCTGTAAATCTCTTTTGTAACTAACATATGGACCCACCAGCCAACCAGAGACCTTATTGTCAAACACACTCGGAATCACAATCGTGTTTACCACTTCTTTCTGTCACACGGTATAAGACGAAGAAAGAAAGAGATATTGAATGCAATCGCGAATTTGCGCGTTAGACAACAATACGGCCTCTGGTCTGAAGTAAATTATCTTTATTTATTTATTTGTAGACGAAGCGGTTAAGCCGAGTTTAGACCACTACTTACTACAAACTCGTTGACTTTACGGCCTCGCAAAAGGCCTCCTAGGTAATAAATAATATGCGCCAAATATTCAATATTAAGGGGCTGTTTCACCATCCATTGATTAGTGTTAACTGGCGGTTAGGTGTGATGCCGTCTCTATTTGTTTTGTTCGAATAGACGGAGACGGCATCACATTTACCGTCGGTTAACGCTAATCAATGGATGGTGAAACAGCCCCTAAGTATATATTACTTGACCGACTTTTGCATGTTAACTTGTAATATATATTTTTTGGCTCTACCCTACCAGGGTGACAGGGTGCATAATGCATAATATTGTGAGAACTAGAAGAAGGTCTTATGTACTATTTCATGTTTTTCAACACTGAAAAAAAGCATACCTACACTACACTAAGCTGTGATGGTTTTCCCATTATGTTCGTTATATGTAGGGATACCTACTGTGAAGCAATTCGATGGTGTGCGTAAAGTTTCCATTCCGTTCTGAGCCCGCGTGGGAACTATGGCCCAAGCCCTCTCATTCTGAGAGGAGGCCTTTGCCAAGCAGTGGAACACATATAGGCTAGGATGGATATATATTTTGAATACGAATTTCGGAAACCTACGATATTTTTAAATACCTATCGAACGATGTCCCACACTATGTAATGTTACTATTTAGATGAGAAGGAAATCACCCTCACTTTACATAGTTAAGGGGAAGTAGGTACCCTACATTTTTTTCGTAATGTCATTTAACCACTTTGTCAGCGTGGTTGACATGTATACATACATAATACTCACTCATGCAAAATTACAGATTACAACTTTCTAGCATTAGTAGGAGCCTTAGAGTAGGAGCCTCTAAACCTAAACCGCGGACAGACGGACGGATATGGCGAAACTAATAGTGTTCCTTGTAAGACTCCGAATTCCTAAAAATCAACACTCCTAGCTAAGTACCTACTCACTTAATAAAATACTATAAATAAACTACCGACTCACTTCCACTTATCAGGACCGTCGCTTTTTCTGTTTTTCCATCCATGCCGCCGTCGATTTTGATAACGGTAGAAATTTTCAATTCCTCGCCGGGAGGCAAAAACTTTAACAGATATTTCGCCCTCTCGACACTCCGTAGACCTCCATGCCACCTCACAAGTACCCACTTATCAGTTTTCGGTATCAACATCATTGGTCGAACATCAAACTACGACTACCTTGTTTTCGAATAAGTAAACCCCGGCCCGAGCATTACTTACTAGAGCAGGTAAAAGTTTCATTACCGCACCCTATGCAGTTCTACACCCCCCGACCGTCGAACAATAAGATTTTCGCCAATGGACCCCGGCGCATCGACAAAAAATGCATCCTTTTTTGCAGCCCACTTCCTTGTAAGTTTCGAAGTCGTGATTTCACATTCCATTGTTTGAGGGACCCTCATAATGCGCGCATCGGATCCTCATTATACAATATAAGTGCTGTTTTTTAAGACAAACATCTTTTTAAGTTGCGGGCTGTTTCTCATACTTAGTATTTATAGGTACACGTGGTTTAGGTATCAATTGGTCATCCTGGAGTTTCCTTCCATGTGATTTCTTACCTACCGGCCGTTGTTAGGTACCGGGCAAAAGTGTGCCTTTGAGTCAAAAAAGTAAAGGTAGTATTTACCCTGTACGGCTCGGCGCAAACGCGCCACCGACCAGTCACTGGTTGTCAGCGACAAGCAGTTCGCACGCTTTTTCATACATTTTGAAACTCTTATTAGACGCCGTGGTGGCCTAGTGGTTTGACCTATCGCCTCTCAAGCAGAGGGTCGTGGGTTCAAACCCCGGCTCGCACCTCTTGAGTTTTTCGAAATTCATGTGCGGAATTACATTTGAAATTTACCACGAGCTTTGCGGTGAAGGAAAACATCGTGAGGAAACCTGCACAAACCTGCGAAGCAGTTCAATGGTGCGTGTGAAGTTCCCAATGCGCACTGGGCCCGCGTGGGAACTACGGCCCAAGCCCTCTTGTTCTGAGAGGAGGCCTGTGCCCAGCAGTGGGACGTATATAGGCTGGGATGATGGGATGATATTAGACGCCACGCCAGTGGCCGTTACCGGCCCCACGTGTGCGGCGAGTTTCAACAAAATGTACGAAAAAGCATGTGAACTGCTTATCGCTGGCCACCGATGGCTGTTGTTGTGGTTGCTGGCTCGTTTACGTAATGTCGGTGTTCACGCGTGAGGCGAGGCGATAACCTTGACTTGACTGTAATAGAGATGTAGCTGTACGGATGTTATTTTCTTTACCTTTTAAGCGCAATGTCCAAACTATACATTAGATCCAAACATAGAATTTAATCTCATTTTAAAGATGTATAATGATCACTCAAGAAAAGTGTATCATACATAACTCAACATTGTAGATTTCACAAGCTGCTGATACACTATATGTATCATTTGCTATTTTTTTTTTTGCGACGCCTAATCCTACTCGGTGTATAAGTTGGACCTCTCGCAGATTCACTGACACTGACACATGTCACTGTCACTTGCACATGCATGGTCTGAGTTTGTGTCAAAAGCACGTCAAAACCTTTGACTATATAAACAGTCAAAAGCACAAACTGGAGAATAGAGCCATATTTGTTAAAAGAAAAACAAGAGATAGCGTATTAAATTTTTTTCAGTTTTCCCTCAGCATGGAAACTGCCACTAAAAAAAAGAAACCAGGAGGTCTGAAAGGAAAATTAAAGAAAACTATTAAAAACGTGCTGTGTCGTCCAGATCCCATATTATGGTAAGGCTTACAAATGTGCCACTATCCTGATATCCCAAAAAATTGTTTTGATCAGAGATTTCTAAGATTATTTCGTTATTACAGATAAGAGTTGATTTATGTTACAGGCCTGTTGTTTCGGAAGAAAATGAGAATACTCTACGCATGGCTTTAGAAAAGTACAAAGTAGACATTCCTGTGTTTACAAAACCACATTGGAAAGAATTAAAACAGATCCCTAAAGAAGAACGACCGAAGCAACCGAAACTACCGTAATTATTAACACACTTATTTTATTATTAGCTCCTATTGTTAAATTTTAATTAATGAAGAAGAATGAGAAGTCAGATTTTCTATGGGGTATGGGATTCATTTTTCGACCAACTTCAATCAAATTGTAAATGTAAATATGTCTGATGTAATTAACTGTTAGTAATTTAAATGAATGGATCATTTCAAAGCAAAGGTATTGAGTTATTAATCAACTCCACACTGGGCAAACTGCCTGAAGAGGCTGCTTCTTGGCATTAGACATGCATTAGGCATGATTTTGATTGACACAACTCAAAATTGTACAGACAGACAATTGCTGTCTCTCAAGGCAGCATGCTCAATTAGTAAAAGACAGTTTGATTTTATA
Organism: Choristoneura fumiferana; assembly: GCF_025370935.1. Lineage (NCBI taxonomy): Eukaryota > Metazoa > Arthropoda > Insecta > Lepidoptera > Tortricidae > Choristoneura > Choristoneura fumiferana. The sequence continues at coordinate 12,666,242 of NC_133494.1, forward strand.
TAGTTGCCCTTTCATTATTTCATTAATTTCAGAAAACGAGACGGTTTAATTTTTGGTGTTGCACAATGCTGTGAAGCAGTTAAGAATACAGATTGCTCTGCTGTACTTATAGAGTCAGAGGTTAATCCAAGATTCATAATACAACCTATTATCGAGGCTTGTACATCAGCAAATGTACCTATAATTTGTTTAAAGAATTTAAGGTCAACAAGCCTTTGCAATTTTGGTATCAAAACCATTTGCTTGGGAATACAAAGAAACTACTTACAAGAATTAACAAATACCATAACAGAATTACTCGAAAGTTATCAAACACCTATTATTAAGAGGAATGAAACTCTTGAAGAAATGGAAGTTGAAACTGCATTGAAAACAAATATTCCTCTAAGAAGTGAAAATAATACTGTTTTAGCTAATCTTCTTCTATTTCGGAAAGATAAGAAAACCAGAGTTTTTGTACCACCATCTGAGAATGCAAGCATTGAAGCAAAAAAACAATTTGTAGGACAAGACTTTATTGAATTTTCTGGTAAAAGTACCAAACTGGAACAAAATGATGTTACTTTTAAGAAGATGATACTGAAAAGAATTGCAAATAATCCAAACAGACCAAAAGCTGGGAAAAAAAGAAAAAACTGAATACACAAAATTATAATAGAAGAAACTTTATTTATAATAAGAGTAATTGCTATAATGTCAAAAAAGACATGCCTTATACATGTTGAACATTCCACAGGGAATGTGGTAAGCAGTTATCAAAAATGTTACAAAACACAAACTGTAGTGTACTGGAATATTTTTGAGAACTACCAAATTTTACCAACATTAGCATACATCCTATATCTACAATTGTTAATCTTGGTGAATTGTGTTGTTGGTAAAACTTGGCTTACTAATTACACTAAATAAGCAAACAGTACTCTATAAAGCATTTGTTTAACAAACATACATACTTTATGGAGTACTATATGTGAGTAGATATATTTATCTTACGCTTTCAATTGATGCAATGCATTTCAAGTTTAAACAGTTCAATTTAATAAAAATCAAACATAACAATTTGTTTAAAATTTTATTAGTATTAATTATTTATCTAAAAGTAGTGACTATTAGTCCACAATGATGTCTGGCCAAAGTTTACTAAACCTATGATACTTAGAAGATAGAAGGGAAAGAAATATTAGCAAATTAATATAATTATTTGTTGTATTATAATTACACTATAAACTCAAAAGATGAAAAGTTTAACAAAAAAAAATTTCTTAAATATTCTTGCGCTTTAGTGCACACAATTTTACTGCATACATATGTGAACAAGAAAATTATATGCTTATCTATAAATATACAAAAATATTTTTCTATTACCAACAACCTGAAAAAAACATTTTTAATGTAAAAATAAGCTGATATTTATTAGACAATACCTTTCGTTTATAACTGATACATAGTACCAATATTTTATAAATCTCATGTCTATCTAATTAAAGCTTGAACACGCCAAAACTTGGCCACACAAAAATGGTTATTTTTACGCAAATGGATTTTGTAAACTATTTTTTATTCACAAAGAACTAGACTAGCCTATAATAGTAGTAGGAGTAGACAACAGTTTTTTCTTCTTTAATTTTTTCGTTGGCAAAATGTCGAGCAAACAACATCCAATGCTCAGCTACAACGATATCGCGAAAAGACTGAAATGTCCACAATCTACGGTTTGTCGCGTATTAAAAACGTTCCGTGAACGCTTGACAATAGATAGAAAGCCAGGAAGTGGTGGGTTGCAAGGAGTCAAGAATAAAAAAAAGGAAGTAAGTGTTGTAAAGATTTTTGCCTCAAATCATGACATGTCATATTGTGATGTTGCTAAAAAAGTGAAAATGTCTCAAAAAGTGAAACGTAGGGCAGGACTGAGAAGTTAAAAGCCCAGGCCGCACCTGATCGAGACTCAAAACAGAACTTATCGGCAAAGAAACGGTCGCGAAACTATATGAAAATTTCCTTACGAAATTTGAATGCATTGTGATGGACGACGAGCGAGACATACATTGTAAATTAAAAAAACGATCTAAATTCCCAAAAAATATCTTCTTTGGCAGGGTAGCTGTGGAAAAAAAAGTCGCTCGTTTATCACCACCTGGACAATAAACGGCAATATTTATAAAAAGTGTTTACAGAAGCGTTTGCTGCCATGTGTAAGAAAACACGACTCACCACCCATGTTTTGGCCAGACTTAACCAGTCGCCACTACGCAAAATCAGTAATGGATTGGTACAACTTAAACGGGATTGTGGTGGTACCCAAAGTATGTAACCTGCCAAATAGTCCAGAACTGCGGCCTGTGGAAGAGTACTGGAGTATTATGAAAAGGATTTTGAAAAAGAAAGAGAGAAAAAAAAACAGTCTCTGAATTTCGGAAAATATGGATCTGGGCGACGAAAAGTTTTCCTAATGAGAGGGTGAAGTCTTGTGTGCCGCGTGCATTGAAAAGTTTGATACATGGCTTACTGTGCAGACACTAACTAAAATAAGGAATGTTATTTTAAAGTTTATTAAATTTGACATTAAATATGGAGAGCATAATGTAATTATTTATTGCTATAATTATTATTTATGAATTTTAGTGTGCTGAACTTTTGGCGTGTTCAATAGTTCAATGTTTGTGATTAAACTTAAGATCTAAATTTTGATAATATTTTTATGATCAACATTTTCTTTCCAGCATTTATATAGTGCACTGGTGCATGTAGCGATTATTAAGTCATGAGCGTTTTATGGTAGAAGATTATTAGTCAATTTCAAGGCAAACAAGCCTCAATGCCCGATGCATTGAACAGTGTTAGTCTATTCGCTATAATTACCATGCCAGTTACGTGAGGATCTTATCGATTATGAATTTGTACATCCTTAGGATCTACACTTACACAAACCAAATTACTTACATAGCGCCGTACACTTCTCAGAAGTATACGAGTAAATTGATTCCATCAAAGAATGTAAAAAGTGTATAAATGCTACTAAAGTAGTTAACGACCAATATTGGCACGACCCGCCGCTGACAGGCAAGTCGCGACGGCGAGTCTGAACTTCAACCGACGTTCCTCCAGCTCGTTCTAACTAGAACGTTGATGCCAGCAACGGACGAACGTAAAACATGTGTATTAGTTGTGGCTAGTTCGAATGTAGATTCTGGATTTCGTGTCGAAATCGAGATAATTCTAGCTAGCTAAGTCATTGCGGCGGCACGCGCGCTTCGCTCGGCCGGTAGCGGGCGAGAATGATCGCGCACATCGTCTGAGCGTCCGTTTCTTCAGGGTAAGTGGCCATGGCCTCTGAAACTTGGGCTTCGGGGAAGATGCCGGCAAGGTGGAAGTGCATGCGACGCCGGGCTTCCCAGTGCTGTAGGGCTCCTTCGGAGGAGCAGGGTGAGACGCCGGGGCGGGAGAGCGCGGCCGCCGCCCCAGCCGGGGCTGACGCCACCCGTGCTGCCGCTGTGTGAAGCCGTGGATCACAAGCCGGGTTCAGTGTCAGTTGGCGCGCCAGCTTGCGATGGGGGTTCGCGTCTTGGGGCTGCGAAGGCCCAGGGATTTGCATCTGCGCACGGTCGAAGTGCGTCGCGAGCGCCGCGTCCGATATCCTTGGCGCGGCTGAATGCGCGCGAGCCAGCGGCTTCTTAATCTCCGCCGGTCGCCCGCCAGGCGGTAAACTGAGGGTGTGTAAATCGCGGGCTTTCAACGCGCGGGCTGCTCGCTCGGACAACTTTTCTGCAACGGACTTGTGAGGACGACCCGCACGCTCGGGGTGATGGAACTTGCATTTGTTGCCGTACGTACATTTCCGGCCATACGGGCAGGCGGGGGGCGGGTCGGTGCGGGACGGCGGCGCGCGGAGGTACGCGTCGAGCGTGGGCCCGGATCGGCCGAGGGGGTCGTCGGGCGGCATGAACCGATCGTTCACGAATGAGTACATAAGCAGTCGTTCTTCGACGACTTTCCTCCATGTTGGGTTTTCGGCGACGAGGTCTCTGTAATTGTCGTTGGAGACGACGATGCCGTCTGTGTCGGCGGCTAGGTGTAGTACGTAGCGGTCGTCGTAGCAGACCATTCTTTTGCCTCCGAGCAATCTGCTGGGAGTGTAGACGAGCACGCGGTCTCTCTCGAGTCGCTCGAGGCAGTCTCTGTCTGCGACAGGGTTGTCAGGGCGAGAGGCTTCCTTGCGCCACTTGGGCACAAACACGGTGATCTCCTTGTGGCCGCGCGCGCGGAACCAGTCTACGCAGATCTCGATGCCGCGACATGAGAATACTTCCTTGTTGCCATGACTGGAAACAATCATATTGATTAGAATAGCTATTAGAATTGCCGATTTTCTATAAAACAATGTTCAAATACCAAATCGACTTAGAATGGTGAAATACTTTTCCGAAATGTTTTTTTTTTATTAAAATTCTTTAATAAGCACAGGTTCCCAAATAGACGACACATTTTTGCAATGGACTATAATTATAGTTTTGCACAGCAAGTTGCAATTTCAGGAAAGAGTACTTTCTGAAAAAATATTTTATCTAAAAAAGGGAACACCTCGGGAAAGCATGTTTTACTGTCCTAATCGAACAAACTCCAAAAATCCATCTTTAATTCCATGCATAACTATTTCGCACGATAGGCCATTTCCAGAAATCAAACAGAAACCGCATATGCAAGACACTACGCTCACCTCATAGCAACATTGCTGCCGTCTATCACGATATGCCGCAACGGCGCTCGCTCGGGCGGCGGGTCGGGCTCCAGCGGCGGCGACGGCGAGAGCGGCCGCGGACGCTGCTTGGAGGCTAACTTGATCAGCTCCGCTAACAACTCGTTGCGCGGAGGATCCGGTCCTAACCGCTGCAGAGCCGTGCGAGCGAGTCGCTCGGAGTAACCTAGCTTCACGGCAAACTCGATTTTCGCCTGGAAATAAAAAAATAATATAAGTAAGTAGGTAAGTAACTTACGGGGAAAACAGTTGACTTCAAATGTCAATTATGTTTATTCCTAGCTATACTAGCCTAGCGCTAGGCTGCATTCATTGATTTACACAAAATCCAACTGTCAAATCTTAAAATAAATCATGTTGAAATTAGCGGTAGGTACGCGTAAGTATTTATTACAAGCAGGGCCTTGAAACATTGTTATTTATAAAAAACCGTAGCCAATGCGAAAAAATCAAGTAATATTTTTCTAAGGCTTTTGTATTTTGTACGGAATCTTCCAAGTTTAGGTATATTTTATACCTTAGGCTGTTATTAAGTCTTAAACTCAACCAAAACCACACCCCACATACATAATATAAGTGTACGAAATTCGACTCGCGATAATTTCCAAGCATGTTTGAAATATATATTAATATCCAAGGTCTTATCGGAATCTACCTTCTTAGCCAACTTTGTAAATAAAAAAATATTTTCGAAGCTTTCCACCAACGTCTCTGATTGACTATAGTCTTAGATTCTAATAGATTTCATAATCTATTCAGTATTGCCTAATACGGTCGCCAATCTGGTCATGATTTGTTGAGCTAATGTGCTAATTGGTCGATGTTGTCATATCATAATTTAAAGCGCTTTATTTTGCCCTGATGTCAGTTAGATAAAGTTTATGTAGACAGGCGTTCTGGTTCTTATTCTATTCTAATCAACACCGTACCTAAAACTATCAATAAATATCGACGCACTTGTCCAAGAACAACTCTTTGAACTTAACGTTTATCTGTGCAAAGATCGCTGGTTATAAATTAGACGTCTAGGTACGATTGCCGATTGTACTGATTGGACCCGTTTCGCCCTAATCTCGTTTTGTCAATTTGCAATCGGAATGCTCTTGTATTGCCAATTTGTTTATTGCTTCCTGCTGTAGGCGGTTGGAGCGTTATATCGCAATGTAATCTACAATCTTACTCAAGATTCAGATTTATAAGAGTTGATTTGATTGAGCTTCAACAGTTACTGCGAATAAGTATTTCTGTATTATCACCCACATTTAATGGCTAAAACCTATACTTAGGTAGTTGAAAAGGATCTGGGCAGTTACACATAGGCGTCTTGCATTTGCAACCCTTGGCTTTAAAGAAATTAGAGATAACTGATACAAAATAAAAACTATAATTATGTAGATGACTGCACTCCCTTGATTAGATACAGATGAAACTGAAAATATTTCTGGCGGCGGCGCCTATGCAATCACAAGCCTTTAATTAAAGTCAGCAAAGCTACCAGTTTTAAATTGCGCTTTTTATTTTTAGAATGGAAAGCAAGCATAATGCTATGTAAGTAGGCTTCTTATAAACGTTTATATGTATATTAAAAAGCTGGACGCTCTTCTTTTTGCGTGGCTACTATACCGTCGCAGTGCAATTTCGAGACAAACAAATCAACGACCACATCGGTCAGCCACAAAGTACCTTAGTAGTAATCCACTTGGAACTGCTCATTTCCTCACCTGGTTAGGGGGTGGTGGCTGCGGAGCGAGTGTGACATATTCCGCGAACTCCGCCGCGAGGGTGTCTGAAGGGGTTCGGGAGGCGGCGCGGTGAGCGCTCTCGTCTTCGTACTCCGAGTCATAGCTAGAGTCCTCGCCGCGCTCGCCCGCCCAACCCAGGGATGACTCCACATATTTCTGTAACAAAGGTTAAGAGTCATTAACATGGCATATTTGAAGAAGGTACTACTGCCAAATGCCAAAGAGAAACACACAGTTAAAGAGAAACTACATGTTGTGATGTGATATTTTGATCATGTCATCAAGTTGCAGAACTTCAGTCGTCCCAAGAAAAGCTACATGAAATGTATGTTTATGTTATGGTATTAGATTTAACTTAATCATGTGACCAAGTGTGTGACCAAGCATTGTGATTGCAGATGCTGCAGTCTGTTACAAAGACCACCATAATGCTTCATGAAAAATCATCCGCTTTTAATGCCGATGCCTATAATGATCAGCTCAGAATTCTGCACGTACAAAAAAAACAAGTGTCAAACTGTATATTCGTTTTTAATTTTCTAATAAATACCTATCAAGATTTGCCTGCAGATCCAGCCAGGTCAGTATCAACACAACGATCATGATACATACGTATATATGTCACGATCATACATCCAATGTAAGTGCGTAAGTACTGGAATAATGCCACAAACTAGAGTTTTCTTTTCCTATTATGGCGGGCGCAAATCAAAGTGTGTATTTTTACGCAAGTCCTACATCAAGGCGACGCTCAACAATCTGTTTTACGTAATGTTACCGTAGCACGCCGTAGCTGTCTCCATGTAACGCGCTCATGGAATAATTCACACGCGTCGGTTTCGATTTCGCCGAAACAAGTCCGCAAGAGACAATGAGTTTGGGGATATCCTTGCTCAGTCAAAGCAAAACAGCTGATTGGCTTAGTAGGTATCTGTAGTTTATCACTATAGCTTTTGACTTTAATACAAAAACAACGGATGCAGTATTCAAAAATATCTGCAGTTAACGCCGTGTGATAAGATAACTATTCAAACTTTGCATTTTCAATATAGTTTTATCTACCGCGACCGAATAGTGATCAAAAAGCAAATTTTATATTACAATCGGCGCTGCCGACAGGGTCATACATGCGGGCGACGAAGCGGATCTACAGATGATCATTGACCTTTAGCGTGTGCGCAACGACAGACCATACCGGTTGTCATGTCATTCATTATTTGACCAAATTATTTTATATCCTTTAAAACCACTATACCTACCTAGCAGCTGAGCATTCCTCATCTTTTTCAAAAAAATCGAAAATTCCCTTACAACCAAAGGTGCAGTAAACGAAAAGATAGTCATAGCCTCGGCAACATCCGTATTGAGCCCTAGTTGGCTGTGATACCAAGTTTATAAAGTAGGATTGGTTGGTAATTGGTATTAGTACCCATGCCATGTAATGCAACAAAAGTTCAATATCCATTTGGCTACAATATAGCATCAGGTCACACACCAGGATATATGTAAACTGTAATAAATGTCGCATGCCGTCTTGCCGACGCAAAAACAATGGAAAGGGCACCTTTCGAAACTTTTTATTCGGCATTTATTTTGGCTGCAGAAATCCATGGATTAGGGAAATTTTGTAGGTCTCTAAAGAGGGGATTGGAGGTTACATCCGGCAAACGGTTCGGAAACGCCCCTCCTACCTGCTTGCAGCCGGATGCGACTTTCTAAAAGATATGGTGCGCGCGGGCAACGGCGAATGAGACCGATCCGTGTTTCTCTCTGCGGTGAATTGATAGAAAATTACAGCTCCGCATTGGTGTTCTGATAGGATTCTGAGGTTCCGGTTTCAGAAGTGGAACACAACGAACATAAACCAATATTAATTGGAGAAGCAAAAGCTCGCCTACATTTTAGATTGAAGTAAACATTCAGATGGCGAAGAGCATTGTTCCATGATATGAAAGTATGCCGATGTTGGATTACCTATTATTTTTATACCTGAACATGGAATATTGATTCGGTCACTACAATAGGTCAACAAACTACAAACTATCATTATACATACTATTATAGCGCAGGTAACATTTTAATAAGTATTAGCTTTTGTTCGACGTTTATCAATTGATTTTAAAATTCTTATCGTTTCTATTGAATATTATGAGGTAGGCAAATATGATAAATAAATCATATGCGGTCATAGCATAAGCCATTACAATTCACTAAAAGCGTCACGTTGAAAGGAAACATAAATTTTAACATAATTTTATGTCGCTTAACTCAAGTTAAACATCGTTACGTCATGAGTCTTCGGTCTGGTGATTTGCATAGGGGTCGCTCATAAACAAAGATCATATTGATAAAATATTATTTTCAACTTTGCCTGTCGACTTAAGCAAGTAGATACTTGCAATATTCAGAACCTAGCATTAAATTTAAAACAAAAGTGACGAAAAGTTAATAAGTACTGTCAGTTCAGTGCAGCTGTCTGTCGTCGACATAGCTCGCAAGGTTATCAAGATGTCGCAAAACTAAACTGATTTGCAACGGCTCCGTGGGCGCAATTCTTAATGCAAATACTTAATCAACTATCAGGTTAACTAGTGAAAGTGATTAAATGAAAATAGAAAACAGCACATTAACCTTACAGCCTAATATTTAACAGAACTATATTTCAGTTAGTTAAGTATCAGCGCGGTAAATCAATTTCTTATCTATCCTTCATAATGTATAATTTTTAAAGGTTCTATGTTCTATTGAACAACGTCAACATTTCAAACCAAGAGTGCAAATTGCAGGACGAAACCATTCGATTAGATCCGTTATACTGATCAATGCATCAAAAATTCTTGAACATTCCTGTTTATGTATGATCAAAACAAAGCCGGTGTTCGCTAATTTCCTCGTAACCATTGCCAGGGCTACTGATATAGCCGTGCGCAAAAAACCCACGGATTCTCCCGCATTAGCTGCGCTTGTATATCGTTGCCGAGAACAGTTAGTTTGGTTACTTCTCTTCCGGGTACATATATTGAAATAATTCCAACTTTGAACATTTACGGTTTCATACCGATGAATCAGTCAACTTTCTCTACATGTTCACAGGTTTTTCAATTACGTGCATTACCTACTATCCTCATATCATAGCATACTCTTGTTTATGTTAACAGCGTTGTCGCAACATGGAACAATGCCGATAACTGTCCTTTAAATTATGATACCAACAAGTCGATGAATATTAATGCTTTTGTTGCGAGATAAAGTAACAAGCTGGTCTTCTCGACCAGTTTAGCGTTGGAGGTCGCGCGAATCATTCAAACCATTAACTGTGGTACGAATTGCAGATTGCTTTATAAACACAGAAGGTCTGTTGATGAACGTAGGACGTTGATCGAAGGCTTCCGCTTTTATCAAATCGTTAGCCTTTGCAATCATTTTCTTCATGTTATCTTTTCAACGATGTAATGTGTTATCTTTTGGATATAAAGAAGTCTCGTCAGCTTGTAGTAAATAAGCCAAAAGTCACATTAATCGCAAATCATCGATAAGAATAGGTTGAATTGAACGGTAGTGACTTGGCTTTATGTATTGACATAAGAAATAAGCTCTACCATTTGTTGTTGTGAGGTACCTAATTATGAAACAAGACAAGCTCAGATCAGTAGGTAGGTATGTGATCACAGACTTAACAGATTAGAAACAAATTGCGCGTTAAGAGTAAAGTTGACATGTGACGTGTTACGATAACAATGACGTCAGTAATTATAAGAACGGTTATAACTTATAAGGACACTAATGTTTATGCGCAGGCGCTTTCAATTTGTTTACATTAGATACGATAAAGATACACATGGACGACGGTGTTTAATTGTTTTGTTGTTACATTGTTAGGGTTCCGGAGCCAAAATGGCAAAAACGGAACCCTTATAGTTTCGCCATGTCTGTCTGTCTGTTTGTCTGTCTGTCTGTCCGTCCGTCCGTCCGCGGCTTTGCTCAGGGACTATCAATGCTAGAAAGCTGTAATTTTGCACGGATATATATGTAAACTATGCCGACAAAATGGCACTTACAATAAAAAACTAAAAAAAAAAAAATTTTTTAGGGTACCTCCCATAGACGTAGTGTAGGTGATTTTTTTCCCTCATCCAACCTTTTAATGTGGGTTATCGTTGAATAGGTCTTTTAAAACCATTAGGGGTTTGCTAAGACGATTTTTTGATTCAGTGATTCGTTTGCAAAATATTCAACTTTAAAGTGCAAATTTTCATTAAAATCGAGCGTCCCCCCCCCCCTCTAAAATCTAAACCGGTGGGTGGAAAAATTTGAAAAAATTCAGGATGATAGTAAGTATGTCAAACTTTCAAGGAAAACTATAACGGCTAAGTTTGCTTGAGAATTATTAGTAGTTTTACTCTTAAATAGCAGCCTAAGGTGTGAAATATATCTAAACTTGGAAGATTCCGTATAAAATACGAAATCCTCAGAAAAATATTACTTAATTTTTTTGTAATGACTACGGAACCCTATTTTGGGCGTGTCCGACACGCTCTTGGCCAGTTATTTATAAATAGTATTTCTGTTTGCCTCTAAGCTTTGAATAGATTGTTAATGTTATCTGATAGTATTTTCAAACATCCGTAAGCATTCACCTAGATTTCACGGTCACTGAACTGATACATAAATTCTTTGAGCTGATATTCAGACATGGACTTCTAATCTCTTGCAATGATCAGTTGCTATTTGGGACTGTTTATTGTTTAGGATTAGTACATAAACTTTGCCATTGGAATTATGAAGTATTTAGCGTCCATTCACTTCTTCTCTATTTTAATAAATGTAAAAACACAGTCCAATACGGCCCTATTCATTATCATCACGTTGAAAAGTCTAAAAAAATGTTTACACTGAGGTTTTCTCTACTACCTCGTGCACTTTAGACTTTAGTCTGCTCGCTTCAGTTTCTATAAAATGAATATTGATGAAACCAGTAAACAACTTCAGCGCCTATTATCGTAGGTCCGATTATGAGATTGTTGGTTCCATTTGTAATGGAGAAATTCTATCACGCGTTTGTGTAGAGATAAGAGTAGCCAATGGGGTGTCTGCGATTACGCGCGCCGCCTCGTGCGATGTGGTGCCACGCCGGCGGCAACCAACAGGATGCGCACGCGACGACACGCTTCAAACAATAACACAAGTCACAACCAACTTACGTACCCGAAATAGTGCCAATTATCCTCACCGTCGCTAGCATTTTAGAAATAAAGTCTTATCCTTAATTGCATTGATTAAGCATGAAGGATGTCCGATAACGTTTCAACCTGAACGCGAATTGACAAAATTCTTGGAAAGTTACCTCAATTTTTTAGTTCTCAAATATTTCAACGATCATAGATATAATAATGCGTAATTAAATTGAAATTATGTATTTTTATTTTTCGATCCATTCTGCCTACCTATTGTTCCAAATTGTAGGCACATTCTCAATAGGTAATTTTCGACAACTTAATTTGGGAGTTTCGCAACCTTCAATTTAACTCGTACATTTTTAAGGACATTAATTAATTAATACTTACATGATTGAAAAATAAAAATAATGCAGTTAAATAATTAATAATAAAAATGAATTATCAAAAGCAGAATTTCTGAATTAGGTAATGACAATATTGTATTCAACGTAAATATTTTTTGTACGTAAGTGCCTCCACTGCACCACTAACAATGTTTAAGTGTCACGAAAGCATACGTGCGTCTTACAAAAAGACTCATTCATTATCTATCAAACTGAAGATAACAAACTAGTTTATCAAATGGTACTCTTTGTAATTTGGGATAATGTTCTGAGATCCGTAAGAATTTCATTCTAGTATTGGATTGGATAGTTCCAATGGGTGGGCGACGTGGGCGTCGATTCCTGGAAGAATTTAGATATTTATGTTTAACCTGTACCACTACCATGAGTTTACAGTGACCGTACTCGATAGCGATGGCGTAAATTATTTGTAGAGGCGCTGTACAATTCTCCATACAAATAATTTACGCCGTCGCTATGGAGTACGGTCGCTGTAAACTCATGGTAGTGGTACAGTAGCCGAATCTAAAACAGCTGAATGACGTTAAAAGATAATCTGAGTCGTTTGTTTTCGCGTTTTCCTTGAATAAGCGTAAAAGTTGGGCAGATTTTTGAAAATTATCCTACATAGCCGAACCGGCCATTAACCTGTTCTCTCCCAGAGGCACAAATTTGTGCCCAAATTCCTTTGATCCTGTTATCCTGGGAGATGACAGATTAAACAGGAAAATCTGTCGTGGTGAGGCCACGTTGGGGCGCCGACTTAAAATCACCAAGAAGCTTCCAGATTAGATATGAACTGTATTCGACGTGCTTTAGGTTTAACTGAAAATTGATTGTATTATAGGAAAATATCAGCATTATTTTGTGGTCACGCCGTGGCTTGTTTCAGCTGTTATTTCGTTCACATCTACGTTACAGTTACGTATCCGTCTTGACCGGTTTTTATCATATTTGTCAACGAACCGCAAGTGGGCCTCAGATTCTGGCCGCTCACCTACCTACCTATTGATATTCATTACATCACAGCATAATCATACCGGATACACTTGATACGTTCCAACCAACATTAGAAGGTTGCCAAGCCATTATTTTTATGAATTGGTGATTTATACCCATTGTTGATTTTCTGAATATCCATCGTAGCATTTCTTTAATTAAAGTAACAATAATTTGAAGTCAATTCCGAAAACAAAGTGTGATATTACTTAATTATTATATTTTATCACGCACGAATCCCTATAATCTATTTTCACTTAGTACCTAATCACGACTAATAACATACTTTGTCACTAAAAGTAGACCACGGTAATGTTGCTTTCGATGGTTATCAATTTGTGGCATTTCCTCAACATTTGAAAATAGCGATACCTTCACATGTGACAAATGTAATTCATTTGAAATGGGATTAATTAAAAACATTTTTAAGTATCCTCTCTCAGATAAAAGTAGCTGCTCGACTAAGTTTAAGATACGATGCGGTAGCTTAAGAATAATTAGAATCTTTTCTGTAGAAATATTTGTTGATAAGATTATTACATCCTGGCTGGATTACTTTGATAAACTTCAGTTAAATAATAAAGTCGTTATAACGAATAAGAATATGTTATCTTCACTTAAACGTAAACACACAAGGGCACATTGTTGAGGTTTTAATAGGACGGCATATTTGTGATACCAGACAAAACAAACAAATAAGAAAAGATATAAAAGTAGAATCAAGAATTGAACGAACCGCTGAATGCTAAAAAGACAGAAATTAATGTGAGTATAGGTAAGCAATACAAGTTTATCGGGGATCTGGCATTGATAGTAAATTAAATAGCGATCAGATCGTCTTAACGTCTTCATCAAGATTTCAAGTTGATCAAGAAGAGAACGAGCCGCTGAATGCTAAAAGGATAGAAATTAAGAAATTAATGTGACAGTATAAGCAAAACCAGTTAATCGGGGATCTGGCATTGAGTAAATACGCGATCAGATGTCGCTGATAACGAGCGATTATAAATCACTGGTGCTCACATCACAACCGAGTGAAAGTCCGCCATGATACCACTACCGGACCTGCGACACTTCACACGCGACAGATGAACACATTAAACATTAATTAACTCTGCCAGCTACTTTCACAGAATGTTATAAAAAAAATAGAAGCGGTAAAACATCGACACCCTGCAAACAACAGACGACCCTGTGTGTGTGGTCCAGATTCTAGGACTCTGGATTCTAATAGGAGTAACGCTCTAAAGAATACTGAACTTGCATCACAGTACACTGACAAACTTATAAGATTACCAGAACTCCTCAGCACAGAACAATCCAATGGGTGTCGTGAAACAATATGGAACACTGTCTTCAGTAATTATCATAACCATATTATGACGTTAAACAGTTTTCACAACAGCCGGCTACTTCCGGGATCGTTATATCGGTCGATCGTGAATTATCATCATTACAATGCGATGTCCGACACACATCCGTGTAGTGAGGTCGAATGCTTATCGGATTAGGGGTTGCATGTCGAAAGTTGTCGCGCTCACCTGGGTGTTGTCAGTCGCGTACATAATAAATGCGTGTTAGTGGTGTGAGAGAAGAGAGCGGCATGACCGCGTGCGCGAGCGCGGCGTGTCGCGGCGAGACTGCGCGCGCGCACACAGTGAAGGGGAAGCGGGGCACCGCCAGATCCGGGTTGACTCGCTCGTAGGGATACCATTTATTTCTTTACAAACAGACATTTCGCCAAGAGAGATGTCCGGGTGCCCATTGTTTGCTCGCGACATTGTGTTGAAATTGACATTATTTAATGCATGATGAATTTGGTCCCAAAAATAAAATAAAAAATTTACGAAACGGCAAAGCAGGTTTAAATTCCGCTCCAGTTAAAATTTATAAGTTTTCAAATTTTAGTTTACAGTTAAAAACTGAAGTATCTAGATATTGATTTACCCTTTTTAACAGATCTAACGCCATAAATCCCGTATTGCAGTGTTTTGCGATGTGAAAATGCGTTACGCATCCCTTCCAGCCTGCAGGAGACGCCTCAGTGGAAAGTTATGTGGGGCTCCGTCCTTTAGGGTGCAATACAATACAATATTTAGGGTGCATAGCATACCCACTCAAAAAAACACATCGGCGTTTGTCTACTCTGTCGATACAATACAAACATTTAACCATGAAAAGGTAGTGCCTCTTGTCTTAACAATAACAACCACAGGGGTCACTAATTTAAACTCAGCCCGACTAAGTGGAACCTCTCGGGAACCACCGAAACCCAAGTTAGAACAACTAAAATTAGTACTCTAAAACATAAACAGAATAAAAGAAAGTACCATCTTGATAACGTGCTCTGCCTGCGCTTTTATCGCTTTAAACCAGCGCAAAAGCATGCACCGTAGGAAAATATTTTTTTCTTATAAATAGATAAGAGCCGGATACTAACATAGGCCATTCTTTTTTTTGAATTTAAGACTTACTACTTACTACCTACGAGCAAGGACCATATGGTCTTTGCTACGAGTATAGTTCTAATAGTGGGCGCAAATTGCTACCCATCATTTGGTTTCGTGGTATGGTCAGACCCAAAAGGATTATGGCAGGACTATTTGGACCTTGGCAATATTAATGGATTTCTTTGTGATCTGAGTCTCAGATGAGATGAAAGGCTGAGAGAAGGGGAGGCCTTTACAGTGCCAGTTGCCACAACAGGGTAAGAAAAAAACTTTTTAACAAAAAATAAAAACCGCCGAAAAAACTGTAAAGCAAAAAATAATAAACCTTTTTTTTTATTTAACCTTCATCTAGGTACTAGTTTGAAGTCGGCATGAGCCAGCAGGAGTGATTGAAACCCAATATATAGTAGTAGGTGAGGTAGACGACTATAGGCCCACTCCACCTGGCTCGTGCTTGTACAGAAGTAATGAATAATGTATTTAGTCGGAAAAGTTCGTATTTAGGTATCTTGATACAATGAAAAAAAAAATTCACTAAATCTATAAGCAGGTGACTGACATATCCTACTAATCCTACTTATACTACTTATTATATTATAATTATAAATGCGAAAGTTTACTTTATACCCTATTACTTATAAATGCGAAAGTTTGTGTGTGTGTGTGTGTGTGTGTGTGTGTATGTTTGTTACTTCTTCACGCTAAAATGGCTGGACGGATTTGGATGAAATTTGGTACGTAGATAGCTGGACATCTGGAATAACACATAGGCTACTTTTTATTCCGATGCTCCCACGAGATAGGGATAAAATCTGGAAATAACAACCGCTGGGCTTAGAGTCATGAAATTTGGTTTGTAGATAGCTGGATGTCTGAAATAACACATAGGCTACTTTTATTCCAATATTCCCACGGGATACTTAGTTGTTCAAAATGCCTATATATGTCCCACTGCTGGGCACAGGCCTCCTCTCAGAACAAGAGGGCTTGGGCCATAGTTCCCACGCGGGCCCAGTGCGGATTGGGAACTTCACACTCACCATTGAATTGCTTCGCAGGTTTGTGCAGGTTTCCTTACGATGTTTTCCTTCACCGCAAAGCTCGTGGTAAACTTCAAATGTAATTCCGCATATGAATTTTGAAAAACTCAGAGGTGCGAGCCGGGGTTTGAACCCACGACCCTCTGCTTGAGAGGCGATAGGTCAAACCACTAGGCCACCACGGCAAGTGGGCCTTCTGATGGTAAGAGATCACCACCGCCCATAGACACCTGCAACACCAGGGGGACTGCAGATGCGTTGCCAACTTAGAGGCCTAAGATACATTATGGCATTTAAGATACTCAAAAACTGTTTACGGTTTTGTGCTAGTGCACTCTGATGGCAGAAAATTGCAGTAATATTCCCTATTATGACAACATAAAAAAAAAACACAAAATAACTAAACTGGTTAAGGCACTTGTCCCACCGCCGACATAAGCAAGAAGCGATTAGACATAGTAACTAGAAACAAGTGGGCGAGCACCGGGAAGCGAGTAGTTTTGTCATAATCATAAAAACAGATAATAGCCCTGAATAAAATGGACTGTGTTAAGTATTAAAATGCGCACTCTGTGGTTGAGACCAAAAAACTTTCTGTGACAATGACATATCTCTCAACTTTACTTTCTATGTACGCCATTGTGTTGTAGCTCTGCTGCTAATAAAACAATAAACTGTTATTGAAGTACTTTTATTGGCTCTGACGATAACATCTCAACACTCTCATATCCTTGATTCAGCTTTATAGCATAAGCAAAAGCAGAATAAAAACTATAAGTTAAGGCTAAGATTCCCAACTGAGGACTTTGACACCCTGAGCATTGCAGCGCACCCAAATGCATCCCAAGAGATGCAATGGTACTGTTATGTGATGATGTAACACTACAATAATTGAATTTACAGTGATTTTTTTTCATCATCTACCCATCCTATGTGTCCCACTACTGGGCACTGGCCTCCTCTCAAAATGTGAGTACAGTAGAAAGAATGTATGAGACGTAAAGAATGTTACAATGCATATAATAAAATATTGGGAACTCCTGATTTGAAAATTAATACTTCCAGTGATCAAGTCTAATCTAAACACAAGTGTTTTTGAAATCTCCAAAATAAATTTATAAATAAATATAAAAGAACTGCTTGTTTAAAGAGATTATTTTCAGTTTTTGATGATAGATTTATACTTTTCTATTAATTCATGGTTTTCAGTGCAAAGTAGTGCAAGTTGGCATGCCAAATTGGCTTTCACATCATGATTTTGAGCAACTCTAATTTGTTCTTCAGATGCGTACTAACACTTAAGTTGACCACTTTTTTCACAATCTATTTTTAGTGAGACCACTGGCTTCACCTCTTTTACAAATATTCACGAGCCATATTGTAAAGGCATAAAACCATTTCTTATTGGATGAAAAAGAACATATTTCGTAACTTTGAACTGTTTTTTTAAAGCCATACTAAATTAAGTCATTTAAATGTGTATAGATATAATTTCAGTCTAAATCTATAGACATTGTTGATAGT
Source organism: Choristoneura fumiferana (assembly GCF_025370935.1). Lineage (NCBI taxonomy): Eukaryota > Metazoa > Arthropoda > Insecta > Lepidoptera > Tortricidae > Choristoneura > Choristoneura fumiferana. The sequence goes on from NC_133494.1 coordinate 12,684,310, forward strand.
GTACCACATTCTCTATAACGTGGGGGGTACAACTATGGCATGCAAAGACTAGTTACCTGTATTCTTCCGACGATTTCACGAGGTTTGAAGTTTCCATCTGAAGCGCCCAAGTTGAATAATACATGGAAGTACACATATTCAGATTTGTCTTTGGCAACGACTGATTTATTCTCTGATAAAGTGACATAGTAAAAAGTTTCTACTAGATTAAGGTACTTGCTATAAAACTCGGTTATACACGAACGCGGCACTGATATCAGTAGATCAGTATCTTGAGACATTTTTGACGGTTTAACACTAATGTCGCAATCTCATGGTTATTTTGCAATTAATTGCATAATTCGAATCAAAACAGAACTTCGTCATTCGTCATCATCAGTCTACCCTACCCTACCTCTGACTGGCTGTCAGTGTCATGCATATCAATGGCATTTTTTTTACTTGCCAAAAAAACAAAGAGATCTTCTCCACACAGCCAAAGCCAATGCAAAGAAAAAGTTTGGGTCATTTATCTGGAGTACATTTTACAAATATACAATACAATTAAAATACGCAGTTCTACCTAACGCTCACCTCAATACGGTATTTGACTATTTTGTATATATAAATTCTACACAATGCCTGTTATCGAATGTTTTAGCTACCTACAAATACAAAGTTATAAAGGTTTTCAAGATTAGACAAGATATAATGGCATGTGACGTCACGCCATAATTGATGCATAGAGAAAAGCGTTTAGACAGGTATATAGATTTCAAATCACTATAAATCCAATTTTGATTTAAATTTTCTCTTCGCTAACACTTCTGTATATCTATACATAATAATATTAAGATATGGCTATCAGGAGTTGTCAAATACTATTCGCTCATCGTGGTACCCATTCCCTGGGCTGTATGCTTAGTATTGTTATTTGCTTGAACCGAATTAAAAATTAGTAGAATAGATGGGGTTCTATATGGATTGATTAATTTATTTCAATTTTAACCTACCTAATTGACCTTATAATAAACATTTAGGTTCCAAAATTAGGCAGATCGTTAGTAAGCAAAACAAATATAATGATAATTCAATATAAGGCAATCCAATGTTACTTAAAACGTTATTCGGCTATACGATGATTAGTTACTAAAAATAAGAATCGACAAATTGAGTTTTCGGTGAAATAATATTCGACAGAACAAGAGTTATGCAAATGGTAATTTAGTAAAAATGAAAATGAGACAAAATAAAAATTATGAATAATGAAATAATAAAATTGACTTTAGTTATACTATTAAACTAAGACTTAATTATAGTAAAAGTTGTAATAAAGTCAAGGGAATACCGTCCGTTATGTTATACATAATTATGGGTATACTGTACGGAACCCTTTAGGTACCCGACTCGCACTTGGCTTTTTTTTACTGGTGTGCCGTGAAACTTTGATGAACGAAAAGTGTGCCGTTAAAACCAAAAGGTTGAAAACGCCTGAGATGTTACGTTTTTTTTGTATATCTTGGACTTGGAGGGTGGGACAAAAATCGGTACGGAGGGGCCGGGTGCGCTTCTCATCTCTGGCATTAGGTACTAGCGACTCGGAGCATTGTGTTATTTGTGTTGCATTTTATTCAGTAAATTCATTTTACCGTTATCACTACGACTACGACAAAACAACCCCTCAGTCAGTTCGCAGCCACAACTGCATTTATTTATTAGTGATTTTAGTTTCTACTTAACAATGTGGATGCTCGTGGAATGGTCGGAGGACCAAGATATTTATCCTACTTACAAAATCATACGGAAGAAATATGTGTTGGAAAATGATTGTACGCAGTTCGGGAAGTATATACGCTTTCGTGATAAACGGAGTAAAAAAAAGCGGCGTGCGAAAATTGTGATGTGTTCGGGTATGTTTTTGTTTCTTGAACTAACTGCCTACCGTCGCTGCCCAATTTATTAACTACAGCCCAAAATTTTAATAGAATTTATTTTTATTGCCGTTTTTTTATGCAAAAGAATATAATCATATTGACAATATACATTTTTGGGTCTATGAAATTTATTTTATTTGAACGTTTAATGATAGAATCGAACGGACATAAAATGTTACTATAATTTCAAGGATTTGTCTTTTCATGAAATGTCCAGATTTAGTGTACGACTTAAAGCAGTAGAAAACTGATGAAAATGGGAATATTTCTTTTATACAGTTGTTGCCATGTTCAAGCATTTTATTTTTATATCAAAAGTGCGCCTTTTACTAAGAAACTGGCGCCCTTATTTAATTTCTACTCTTTTATGTCGTACTCATGCAGCGTGTTTTTACAGAAAATAGGAAAACACTCAAGGAACACAAAAAGAAGCTTGTTAGAAGGGGTCGTAAAGTAAAGGCACTCATGTCGAAATGTATGCAAAAGTGCCGCAAGCAAATGGTAATTTTTTCTTCAATATGGCGTGTTTGAAAAATAGGGATGCCGTGATTTAGCCTTTGAGATACCAGCAGCTGTTGATGCAAATGAAAAAGATTTGTCGTTTCCCGAATCTTGGTTTGAACCCTGCGGTAACTTTGAACTGTCACAGTATTGGTATTAGAATAAATTTTTTTTTTTAAATGATTGATTGATGTTTATAAGCAGGGTTACGATATAATACTCGGATCTAATCCTTGCATCTCTTATTAATTACCTACCTGACTAAAGTTGCGTGTTATGGTTGTTTGCTTGCAATAACGTTCCCGTGTTCCAATTACAGCTTTATTTTTGCATCTCTTTTGTGCTTAAAACTATATTGACTGACTATGCGGGATTGTCGAAATATCGATATAGTAACTTCTCTGATACACTGGAGTATTCGGAAGTCTAATGTGTGATATTTTTTTTGTCTATATGTTATTGATCAACTACCGGCATCGTTCCTTGTTCGGTGTATTTCTAAAAAAATATATCAATCAATTTACTAAGACATTTAGGGTTCAAACTCTTTCTAATACTGCAGTGTATCACCCCTGAAGTTCCTACAATTCCTACATTATTATTCCGGATACCCTGTATAATTTGCCGTGGAATGGAGGGAAACGTCTCAAGCTGCATGACTTTATTATGGGCTTAGTATTTCTATATCCTTATATATCGTATTATTAAAAAAAGATTGCCATTATATTTTTTTGATAACAAAGTTGTTGGTAAAGTACGACAATAAAGAGCAGAAATTAATTGCTTATATTAGGGTGCATTTTTCTCCTAATTTATTGTTTTATTGTAATAGGGCCTATATTCACTTACATTAAATTCTTCGCTTCAGACCGATCGAAACGACGCACGAATCGATAGTATATGTCAAGATCGTTAACGATTTACTTCATCGAAGACGATGTCGGAGATCGCGATCTCCGACATCGTCTTCGATGAAGTAAATCGTCGATCGCAACAAAATCCCATGCAATCATGAATATCGTTACGATTAATCGACAGTGTATGGCTCTATACGATCAATCGTCACGATTTTCAATAGATCGATCGTACAGACGAATCGTACCGTATATGGGGCCCATTACTGTGAGGATTTCAAATGTGGTATTTTGTGTTAATTAAAAAAGTACCGTAAAAATATTTATAAAAAAAAATAGAGAAAAATATTTGACTTTGGCATTGTACGTACTATTTAGTAAAATTTCAACGATTCGGAGTACCGTTCGTTGTAATGACTACTTAGTGGTCATGATAAATAATGATAACTATCCAGTTTTACTGTATGACAAATAATATCGTACAGTCAGCATCAAAATTAGCGGATCACTTTTTTACTCTGTCGCATTGACACATTGACAATCTTGCATGGCGTTTAGTGCGTGGCTGTAAAGCGACAAAGTACGAAAGTGTATAGCTACTTTTGATACTGACTGTACCTACTTATCAGATTAAAAAATGTGAGTAAATGCACCCATTTTTATGAGCGTGGCTAAAATATTACTTACACGAAAAATTTCCTCGCGTATCCTTCCGTTTCATCTATTTTCTACTCTTTATTGACATTCCACTATAGCGTGAATTTTATCATTACTTATTACAAAAATCTCTTTGTTATCTCAGGGCCCTTTTTACGGTTCGGTAATCAAAATGGCAAAAACGGAACCCTTATAGTTTTGCCATGTCTGTCTGTCTCTGTCTGTCTGTCTGTCTGTCCATCCGCGGCTTTGCTCAGAGACTATCAATGCTAGAAAGCTGTAATTTTGCACGAATATATATGTAAACTATGCCTACAAAATGGTACAATAAAAAATTAAAAAAAATAATTATAGGTCCATAGACGTAAAGGTGGGTGATTTTTTTTTCTCATCCAACCTTGTAGTGTGGGGTATCGTTGGATAGGTAAAACCATTAGGGGGTTGCTAACACGATTTTTCGATTCAGTGATTTGTTGCAAAATATTCAACTTTAAAGAGCAAATATTCATTGAAATCGAGCGTCCCACCCGCACTCCCACAAATATTACTTAATTTTTTCGTAATGGCTACGGAACCCTATTTCGGGCGTGTCGACACGCTCTTGGCTGGTTTTTTACTTTTAACGTCACTTCTGACTTTCCGAGATTATCTTCCGGATGTCAAAACTGGATTAAATTCTCTGACCTAGGTATTAAGTATAATGTGTTTGACTATGTATTGCAGAAAAGAAAAATGGCGCCTGAGCCTGAGCCTGAGCTTTCGGATTGTTTGCCTGGTCCAAGTAAAATATGCATGCTTCGCTTCCCCAGAATACCTAACATGCCTACATCACCTAGCTCATCTAGTTCTAATCAATCCGTTACTAGCCCAAGCATGCCCTCGTCCTCTATCACGTCTATCACAATTCACAATACTTCTTCTAGCTCAACTACTAGCCCTAGTAGTGATGAGAATAAAACTAGACCAAAGGTAATTAATGAGATATTTTTACAATTACGATATTTATTTTTAAAAACTTGATTCTTGTTTGTTTTAAAGTCACATATTCACACAGATATATTGAATAATGTTTTTCCATCGCATTTTATCGCATCATTTCTGATTTGTTTTGCTTTCTCCATTAGCTTCAGTGAACTTCAGTAACCTACTTGAGAATTAAATTAGCTTATTTTATGCGTATGGATGTAATAAACCGTCTTTGCGGGCTTTGAGTCGTTAAGCCTCGAGAGTCTTTAGGGTTCGAGTCTTTAAGCCTCGAAATGAGCGTTTTTCACAACAATACATCTGTACAAACTATCTGTACATATGTAAAATTGTGTTTTTAATAGATTAGGACTTTTTACTTTTGAAAAATGTAGAAAAATTAAGGAATATTTAATAGAAGCATAATAAGGACTAAAAACGGAAATCAAAAGCATAGTTGGCTGATAGTCATCTTATTTTTCAGATTCGTATGCCGGCGCCGCTGGTAGAGAGATCTCGATCACGTAGTCCTCACGGTAGCAGGAACTCTTCTGTAAGCCGTCGCGATAGGCGTTTAACCCGTCATCGTATACCTATGATAAGAAGCCGTTCCATGGTCTGCAGCACACCAAAACCCAAAAAGCCACCTAAAATAGTCTACGACAATACTACACAGACAGATCCAACACCAACATTGCATAAACCCACTGTAGAAATGTTCATGCTTTTTGTCAAACAAATTCAAAGTCATTTCGTTAAGTTGCTAGGGAAAATTGAAGAATTAAGAGCAAGTCGCAATGGAAATGGATCGTCACAGCAGAATGAATTGGATTCGTCAGATAATTCTGAATCTGATATATCCGATTCAGAGGATTTACCACACCAAGATTTAATAGACATATTGAAGGGTTTAAACGTAAATGTGCAAGTCGTGGACGCTAAATCTAAACGATCAAACGAGAATACTCGAGATTCAAATGAGACTATTAATGAGTCGAACGGAAATGTTCAAAACTCAAACGTAAATGCCCAAAGGTTCGACGAAAATGATCATTACTTGGACCAAAATTCTCTAGAATTGGTTGTAAATGACCAAAATCATGACAACAATGATAACATCGCAGACGAAAATGAGTATGTCGCAGACGACATTGGCTATGATTATGTTGTGGTCGAGGATGATGATTTCGCGGTGAACAATGATCATGTCGCGGTCGAGAACAACCTTTTCGCGGACGCGGACATGCAAGAGATGGAAGAAGTTCATCCTGACGAAAATATGCAAGTTTTCAACGAAGCCGTGGCGGAAAATGCGTTAAACGAAAATGCTAATGCTCAAATTTTCTATGAAAATGTGCCAGTACAGCCAGTTTTTGCAGAGCCAGGGCAACTGCCAGGTTATCCAGAGCCAATGGTACAGCCTGTTTTTGCGGAGCCAAGGCAACTGCCAGGTTATCCAGAACCAAGGGTACTGCCAGTATTTGCGGAGCCAAGGCAACTTCCAGCTTACCCAGAACCAGGGGTGCAGCCAGTTTTTCCGGAGCCAAGGCAACTGCCAGCTTATCCAGAGCCAGGGGTGCAGCCAGTTTTTGAGGAGCCAAGGCAATTGCCAGGTAACCCAGACGAAGAACCAAGGGTGCAGCCAGTTTTCGCGGAGCCAGGGCAACTGCCAGGTTATCCAGTGCCAATGGTACAGCCAGTAATTGAGGAGCCAAGGCTACTGCCAAATTTCGTGCAGCCAAGGCAACCGCCAGTTTTTGCAGGGCCGAGTCGTCAACCAGCTCCTGTGGACCCGAGGCCATCGAGTCCAAAGCCAAGAAAATTAGAAGTACGCAGAGTGTCCGCTCAGTCAACCATTCCGGGAGAACCAAGTGCTGCAGCGCAAAGATGTGTTTATGGTGACGAGGAAATGGTAATAATTTCAAACACCCTAAAAGTATATTGGGTGCCTTTCATGGGTAGTGTTTTAAAATATAATAATTTCGCAGGTTGCCATAGGGTTTCACCGCACCTTAGTACCTAGAAGACTTATGAATGATATAAACTGGACTACTTACACTACCGCCACAAGACAACTTATGCAGGCTATATTTCCTCGAAGGTATTAGTCATATTTTATAAGTAAATGGAATAAATGTCCCAGTTATTACATGCCTTTCTTAAGCTTTTTTCTAGATTTGAAAAGAGTATTCCGCAGTAAAATGAATAGTCATTTTTTACGTAAGTACACTGGTATTCGGCAACTTGAACTAAATCAATAGTCCGTCGTTTAGCATGATCATTTTGTTGATATTTGTGTAGATAGCCTAAGTTAAATACTTGGCTGCGGCAAAAAAAAACTTTAACATTTGATCTGTTGTTCACAGAATTTTAGCGACCCATTCGTTAAGCGGTAAACCATCGCCCGCCTTCCCCCACCAAGTTGCGAAGAAACGTCTGGATCCAAAGTTAGTTGAGGACATCGTGGAAACCGTTCGTAGTAGATGCGGGGCTCACAAACAATGGATAAGGTAAATTAAATATCAAGACGAATAGAAATAGCGTTATTTATGCAGTTAAACATAGTCATGAATCTTGATTATATTTAATGTTTGTTTCATAAAAAAAATAGTTAAGTCGTTAATAGTTCGTGAAATAAGATGACATATTAATGTGCTTAAATTAAGCACGATTAAAGAACGTAATAGGTATAACGTAACATAACAACGTCGATGGAGCTACGTGGAGCTCCCGTTTCTATGCTGTTTAGGCTTTCGGTCCTGATGCCAGTGGCGTCTCTAGCCCATGTAGCGCCCGCGTGTGTGACGGTGTCATAACACGGGCGTAGGTTCTATTCATTGAAAGTGCTGCGACAGGCGCCCCTAACAGCGCTGCGCCCGTATGCAACGAATGTACTTACATCTTTCACCATAGGTAAAGCTGCCTCTGCCTGATGCAATAGGTACTAAGCTGCCTATTCACTTTATGTAAATATTAAAGTAAAATAAAAAAATGCATGTTTTTAGCAGAATTACAGTTAGGCTTAACGCTAACGTTTTTCAACATGACGTGTAGTGTAATTCATTATTGTGCGTATTAAGCATTATGCATTTTCATTATTAAGTTTAGTCACTTCAAAGTTATGCGTTATGTGTGTGGTATTATGCCAAATCTGTTATATGTTTTTAAGTTAGGGCAATTCTTTTTATGATAACCAAGACTCTGGTGGAACCTGCATACTTTGTATAGGTAAGGTACCTGGATACTTTATATACCTTTATACTTTGGCTCGTGACTATCTTTCTTCTCATTCCCCAGGGGTGTTATAACAACAAAGTGCACTGATGAGGCTCGGCTGTACCGCAATCGCCGAAACCAGAACAACCGTAACGACGAGGACCAAGAGAACCAGGACCCAGAAGAAGGCCCCGCTTCCCGTGAGAGACGTCGGAGACGGGGTACGGATGAATCATCTTCATCCTCTGACTAATTCGTTACAGAACCTGGAGTATTCCTCACGCGGTCTATTGCCTTGCCTCTGAAAATCAATGGCGATGAAGAATATGTTATTATGGTCACATCTATTTTTTACTTGGGCTAATTTTAATTAAGGACTTCTATGGTACCATCAGCCAAATATGTGGTCTGTGGATAATCGTTTGTATAGGAACTTGTTTAAAAATTGATAGAGCATTTATTTGGCCGATGGTACCTAATTGAGTTCTCCTTAATTTTGCAGCGGTCATTCCAGTACAATTTAAAACCATAAGATGATTTATCAATACCAATAAAATTAAAGCGTAGAAGGGAGGAAACACTGGTAAGTATGTGCGAACCATTCAATTTGACAGATCATGCTTTTCTCATTGATTCCTTTTTTCACACCAGCACCTGAACCGTTAGTGCGTAAATTGTACAACAATGACAGCTTTAAGATATTTTTAATTTGTACTTACTTAAAGGTCGGAAAACGAAAAGAGGGGCTCGTGTCGAAGTCTTTAAGTTGCACAACACGTGATATTTTCATTTTGTCCAAGGGGTTTTCCTTTCGTTCTCTTACTATGTAAGTAAGTACATACCAACTTGTAAAAAACGACTGTGCTATCGAAGCGAGGGTCACCGTATTCAGCAGGGCTACTACGAAACTCAAAACTCGAAGTTCGTGTCGTGCGGTCCGTCTGACACTTATACTGTTCAATACGAGAGCGAGAGGGACGGTACGATACGAACTTCGAGTTTCGAGTTTCGTAGTAGCCCTGCAGGTACCCGTACCCGGTCTATCCTCCTAACGCCCAAGTCAAATTATTGATTTATGAACATCAAACTTTATGTAATTTATGATAGAGTTTGATTTAAAATTACAATAATTCCTTTACAAAGGGTTCCGAGGAGGCTATTTGTAATACCTTTAAACGAACAATTATTTTGTAATAATATATATCTATGTATATGTGTGTGTATATATATATATCGTTTGTTATCGAGTTTTAGCCCGAGCGAAGCTCGATCGCCCAGGTACTTAAGAATGTAAGGAACGAAGAGTCCTAAATTTAGTTATTATTATCTAATGATTTATGTTTATAACCTACCCCTCAATGGGATTGTGAAATATATTTTTATGATCAATTTTTATTAGCTTTTCTCTATGACGTGCATTTTATTCATTTCTAAACTTTTAAAGACTAACTTTTCTAAAACATTTAGTACCTCTAGAATAAATAAATCTTTCGTCATGAAAAAGTTGGGTCAAAATTATGTTGTAGACAAAATGTTGATTCGTGCAAAATCAATAAAATTCATAATTAAGTATAATATAAAGTCATTATTATTTTACCAACTAATGATCTAATATACCTAATTGAGAATATTTTTAATGTAACAGATGACAATACTAATATTTATAATTAAGTTTTGCAATTTTAAAAATAGGTTTTTTAATATTTTTCCTGTCCATTAAAAAATCTACAACGCAAAAACGAGATTCTTGCTAAAAATTATTAAATTTTAAAAGGGACGTAGGTAAATTACAATTTTATTTCTTAATTAGACATTATTATCTTATTTGGTAATATGTATTATGAATTTTTCCTCACATTTGAAATTTCAATTCGAAAATCAATAAATATTTTTACTAGAATTATCTTTGGGTTTTAATTTAAATTTAATTAAGTTCGTATATTATTGAGTGGGCAGGGGCCAACGTTTAAAAAATGCAAATATAACAAACAAGGCGAGTGAGGTGTCATTTTCTGTTTAATTTTTTGCGCTGAATCGATTGAAATCATAGTTTTACCTGGTTATACGTTATACTTACACAGGACGAATATTTTGCCGGATATGAACAGTTTTTGTTGAAAACATAGAACAGAACAGTCTAAAAACGACTACCTACCCACAATAGTTTCTCGAGCTGAAAGATGAGGATGTGATGGTAATAGGTTTCGAACTTCACTGTGCGGTCTCTTTCATACAAATTTAATTTAACAGGAGTGTGAGAAGGATGACACTAACACAGACAGACAGACAGTCACAGCACAGATTACTAATATGTAGAGAGTAGAGCAAAGGAGTAGAGTGAGTAGCAAAGAGTAGTGTCAGATAGGGATGGTTATCGATGGCGAAATAATCGATTAATTGATCGTGTCGATTTCAATTAATCGATGAAGGGCGCTTATGGTATCGATTAGTCGATTAATCGAATCGATATCGAACATTCCTACGGTGTTGCCAGATATACCGCTTTTCCGCGTTCTACATCTACACCGCCTTTTATAAGGAGGTACGGAACACTCTAGGTGCGAAATTGAAACTTTTTACAGTATAAATGTGTTTAAAGTGAAATAAAAATGGGTGACACTATTTCCCGGCCTTAAAATAACGACATGGAAATACCGACCCGATATTATGTGTACTCGCCCATACTGGTGTCAAACGGACAAGAGTTGCTAAGGGCGTATACACCAAATAACATGTCGGTATTTCCATATCGGTATTTTGCGGCCGGGAAATAGTGACACCCATTTTATTTCACTTTAAAAAAAATGGTAAAATGTCGATTAATCGGTGGAAAATTGTCGAAAATTTATCGAATAGATATCAAACATCCCGAGTGTCAGTGTCAGGTCAGAATCTGAGGGCTATCGTTTTTTGTCTCACTAGATGGCGCACTATTGCGTGCGTGAGGTTTTTAAGTATGGTGTTAAAAGTCTGTTATTACTGGCGTGAAAACAAAGTTTAGATTAAAATCATATTTAATACACCTTAAAACCGTACCATATAAATATCGAGCATGCCACAGTGTTGCATAGTCCCTGTTTTGTTCGGAAAAAAGGGAGGACAAAGGTTTCCGAAAGACAAAACTGTCTCAAAACACATACATTCATTGCCCCGGAACGCATATTTGTCATAATTAATTTCAGATATTGCAAAATATTCACAAAATTATTCTAATTATAAATAAACCCGCGTAGCTCACCCAAAATCTATGAGATTTGACATTTCGGAGACCTCATGCTACACAGCGCCTCTAGCGGCGAATTCATTCGCGATAGCTCTCATTAAAGTGCCTTTAGCTGTGTCCTAGTTGGTCGGTCGTGTGTTTTTAAAAACTATTCTTAAGAGAAACCATGGAAGATATAGATGATTCTGAGTTTGTGGCCTCCGAGCATGACCAATTAGTAAATGCAATAACAAAACTTGACAAAACCCAATTCATCACTGAGCCAACGCGAAGTGAACCAACTAACCTCTTATCTTATCTTATCTTATCGTTAGGGGTCCTTGCGGATACACTTCGACCCGTAGGGATCTTTTGTGTAATTACCCCTCCTACGCACTTACTCTATTGCCTTATCACCTCGTCCATAAATTGGATGATTTGACGTAGCGGTAGTGCCTTAAAGTCTCCTGGTGCGGGGTATCCGTCGCCAAAGAGTCTCATTCTTGATCTGGCGAGGGCGTCACATTCACACATAATGTGTTCCATTGTTTCGTCTTCCTCGCCACATATTCTACAGACTTCATTGTCCTGTAGTCCCATCTTTACTAGTATGTGTTTAGTATTGAAGTTGTGGTGACGCCGATCCACGCGCCCGACCTACATCGTCTCGGTCAGCTGACACGAAGACCGGCGCCGCACATATGGGAAGGGATGTAACTCAGATTTCTATATGATTGTTTAAAAGGCAAATTGCTGGTTATAACAAGTGCAAGTTCATACCTTTATATATTATTCCCGCGCAGTTATCATGCCATATGTATGGCTCAAGGTAAGCTCTTAAACTCTCAAGACATCGTACTACATCTGCTTCGCTAATATTCGGTCTTTAGATCTCTATGCTCCCGTCACCTCCTGTGGAAGTAATACAACACATGACTCTCTGACTAGAGAGCCACATGTCCATGGCAACAATGCCTTGACATAATTCGTTCCTTACACTTTAGGTGGTCAGCAACCTGACCGATACTGAAAGTTGGTGTACAGATTACTATAAACAGTGCCTTTGTAGCTTTGTGTGCTAAACCATAACTCCAAGCACCATTCTTTTGCCGTCACCTGGCGACCCTCCAGCCTCCACCTGGCTGCCTTTCTGTCCCATAAGGCGAATTTACCGTATATCGCGGCACATAGAACATTACCTGCAATAACGTACGCCACGCATAAGCCGCGAACTCGAACCCAGTTCCAAGTAACTGACCAGTTCCGGCGCGTTCAGTATGGGACTTAATCAACCTAGAATTCTCGAGAAAACAGGGAAACCTTTCATTTAAACAGGGTATTCATAAGCGTGCTTGGCAATGCTAAGCACACAAAGTTTATCTTAGCGTTCGGAATAACCAATCCCGTAGTAGCTTGATAGCTCCGAAGTAAAGCGCATACAAGTACGCATGAAGTAAAAGATGAAATTTAGCAAGGAACAAACTATGCTAGATACTTAGCTCTTAGGAAGTTGCAGCTGCTTCACCAGCTGCTATTACAGACGTTATTACTTTTCAACTAATAAAACACTGAATATTAGTGCTTGTGAGAAAAACTTTGACATTTAAATTAAACGGTTCCTAACCACAGACAATATTCATAGACAAGATAACCATAGATAAAGCGTTTACCTCTTTCGTGAGTCGGAGCTCACGACACTCCCGACGAGGAAGCTAGTTAGAGTGACGTCATCAAGTCGCGAGTCCACTCCCTGATCTTCTCCAGGGCTCGAACTGCAGCTCGGCGTTTCTTATCCTGTTCCACCTCCGTCGACTGCTCTCCGTCGCTTATGTCCAGGTCATTACTCAAGGCACAATCATAACTTATATCCATGTCATCTGTCATATCCAAACGTTTATCGGTCACATCCATATTCGTATCCATGTTAGGAATCGTTTCTACCCTAGTGTGTTCAGTGGGTGTTAACTGAGATCTGAATTCGTCTACTTCAATCCTGTCATTAATCACAGTAGCTGGAATACTGATTGATTCTCCGTTGTCTTCATCTTGAGCTTCGATTCTGTTTGAAGTTTCCGTGTCTTGAAGAATGTTATGTGGCTGATCGGTGACGTCTATTTCTAAAGGGTACAAATGAGCAATGGATCGTGTGAACACCTTATCACCTACTCTCACCTTCGCTACTCTGCATAGTCCGTCAGGTCCCTTAACGAGAGAGATGATTTTCCCCACTTTCCATCCTTATGAGAATTATTATATCTTTCACGTAAACTCTCGTCTCCAAGCCGTTATTAGGTCTTTCTTGGTCGTGGTACCTTGTACTAGTTCGTGCTCCTGCGACGTTTCCAATCCAGTATCCGATGATGCTGAAACATTCAACTGATTCATGTCTAACTCTGAAGATGCAGTAACCGAATGATCTATATCCGCAGGACCCTCCGCGGCCACAAGCGAAGTGTCTATCATCCTTAGGTTAGGACCCTCTGCGGCCACAAGCGAAGTGTCTATCATCCTTAGGTTTTTGTTATTCTTAATCTCCTCTATCCGTCTTGAAACAAATGGTGTCAATAGCTTATGTGAGTTGTACCAGTCAATGACAATCTGGCTGTCTGTCCACAAGAATAGCAGAGTTACGTTAATTTTGATAAATCTAAGCAGATAGATCTTCCCTTTTGAATAATTCAGGGCATATGGCTTGATTGTGCGAGTCGAATTGTCCGCAATGTGGACATTTTAATTTCCTTTCCTTGCACTGCTTGGCAAAATGGTTTAGGCGAAAACATTTAAAGCATCGGTTGTTAAGCTTTTGTTTTCTCTCTTCTAAGGTTTTGACTTGCTTACATCTATCGTTATAGTGTTGTCCTTGGCAAAAGAAACAGCTATACTTGCTCCTTTTGTTATCAAAATGTCTTCTATCATTTTCTGGTTCGTATCTCCTTTTATGAGGTCTACTGTCCTTGTTGAAGTTGGAATTCACTGAGCTGTGGCATTGAAATGTTCGTTTACTCCTGTTAAATTTCTGATTATTATGTCTTGCATTCATGAATTGTCTGTTACCATTATTTGATACATTATTCACATGTAATGTCTCCGCTGTATACTGAGTACTTTCTTTCAATGATTGTTCAGAGAAGATTCTACTGGCATCTTCTCGTGCAGTAATAATAACTGCTAGCTGTTTTCTTAAGTCCTCAATTGATTCGGCCTTTACTTTCATTTTAATCTCATATATAATGTCCTCTGGAAATTTCTCCATTATCATAAATCTGAGATGATTATGACTAATATCCTCTCCCAGCGAATGAAGAACTCTAATATGTCTCTCTATTTCGTCTAATGTCTTCCGGCAATCCTCAATTTTCTCTGCTCTTTTGATTTTATATAATGTAGAATAATGAGCGTCAATAATTAGATCATCTTTGCCATATCTCTCCTTTAAAGTAGATATCGCGATTCCGTAATTCTTGTTGGTAGTATCCAAACCCTCAATAGTCTTTTTAGCCTCGCCTCTGAGTGATGCCTTCAAGTACATCAACTTGTCGACATCAGACAGGTTTCTCTGGTCAATACATGAATGAAATTGATCCCAAAATTGGTGCCATTCTAGTAGATTCCCACTGAAGGTAGGTATACTAAGCTCAGGTAGTTTGCTAAGTCTTCTATCAGAAGTCACAGTCCGGGTAGCACTAGTGTCAGATTTAATGTTGATGTTGGCAGTCATTCCTGCTAACACTTCTTCTCCTTTGAGCTGTATTGTAGTAAGATTTGATATTTCGTCAGCATCAGGTTCATTACACAGGTTGAAGTATTGTAGTAATTCAGTCTCAAATCGAGTTAACATGGATTTCAATTTAGCAGCATGAATCTTTGCTTCTTCGAGGTTTTGAATATTGCTACATATTTCAGATTGAGCAAGCATATCAATATTGCTAGCTATAGTTGATAGCCTATTGAGTAATATATTATCCATTTTGTGTAAGAGGTTCCAATCTGTGAATGGATTTTCAAAAGAAATGATACCTTCGCTATGTAAGTAACATATGTCAGAAAAAATAATTAAATAAAATTAGCCTGACCAGTCATCATCATAAATACTGAAGGCTAATGCCTTATAAATTTAATCGCATTGACATAAAATATTACAACCAAAATTTGACAAAAATAATAATAATAATAATAATTTAACTTGGCAAATGACACTACCAAACTCCTAGTTCACTTTCAATAGAACTAATTTAATAAAATATGGTTGTGTCTGTAGTCCACACACCCTACTTAGAACCCTGTCCACATATTTACATTAAAATTGAACATTAATAAATACATGGTCAAATAAATTGATATTTGCCACTAAATTTATTTCTCAAAATATATTAGATCAACTCATAAAAGTTGGCATATTTTAGCATTAATAAATTATAAATTTCAAATGAATTAAACTTTTAACTTTCCAAAATAAATTATCTTTCCATTGAGATTATTAGTTGCTCACAAATGAAGCATATAAAATAATAATTAAGGCATCTTTAATAACACGATCACAAATTAACAGTTATTAGTAAAAAGAACATACCTTGTTAATACAACTTTAATAAGTTGAACGTAAAATGCAAACTCGGCCGTCCGCTACGGCTCACACACAGCGCAGCGTCGCGCGCGGCTTACAATTTTCCGGGCGCCGCAACAGCTACTAAGGCCCCTCTGCCTGCGGGGTCGTTTTGTAAAACGAACCGCCTAAGTTCGATTCCTATACATAAATAAGCTGTGTTACTAACAATTAATTACAATTATAGTGAATCTCTCGGTCACCGAAGAAACTACTCAATTATCAGCATAAATGCTAAGCAGCATAAACGAATAGGCGTCTTTTCGTACTCGAGACGATTTCTCATTATTTCCATCCAAGACCACAATACCTACTTAACTAAATAAATTTGAAATTTACGAAATCATAGGTACTCCTTCACGCTAAAAGACTCAATTGAACGAGCATCATCACTTATTTCGTCATTTATTGACGATTGTAACGGTTTTCCCACGATAAAACTGAAACAAAGTCATCTCGCAAACTTTCCGACATGAAAAAACACATGAATGTCGACGTCCCTTCGGTTCACTTTTAAAACTCCAATTTCCTCCGTATATCAGTTGAATTACACGAAATCCACACAATATGGTATCCATCGAACAATTTACGGTTGATTTAATATACTTTCCGACACAATTAGTGAATATAACTTACCAAATAAATTTCCAGTTAGCACTTGAGCTCCACACTCCACAAGACACAGTAAAAAAATGGCGTAAATAATGGCGTCCTTGTATGTCAACAGGAATTTTCAATTTTTCACGAACTGAGAAAATACTTCCGTATTTCACCTTGTATGTACTTAATTAAATAAATATCATTTTTTAAATAATACATGAATTAATTGCGTGTCAATCATTCACTTATCACTACATCCAATAAAATACAGTACAGCATAATTTTAAAAATCCTTTCCTATTAATTACTAATGGCGTATTTCCGGTATCGGCCAATTCCGATTTCCACCAATTCCGAAATCCGTCAATTCTGATTGGAATTTTATAAATTAGTTTACAAAGTTTATTAACCTAAAATAAGTATCTCTCACAGCACTACATCCATCAAGTTTATCTTAAAATACGTATTTTTGCATAATAGTAGACGTTATAATTAAGATTTCTTTCGATGAAGCTACGAGTTTAAATATTTTGAATTTTGGCAATTTCCCTTTGCAAATGCAATTCGACCATGTCAAATGTAAAGGGTCTGATGTCCATACAATTTAAAATATTATCTTTGTTTAGAAATTATGAATAAACTTTAGTTCCTTTAAATTTCGATAGATGGCGTTACGGGTATTGAACTTGCTCTGTTACACA
Organism: Choristoneura fumiferana; assembly: GCF_025370935.1. Classification (NCBI taxonomy): domain Eukaryota; kingdom Metazoa; phylum Arthropoda; class Insecta; order Lepidoptera; family Tortricidae; genus Choristoneura; species Choristoneura fumiferana. Next base: position 12,701,520 of record NC_133494.1, read on the forward strand.
GCAATAATTAAATATTTTTCTCTTTATTCTATCAATCCCTAGGTCCTTATCCCAGCATCTCCACCAAATTTTGTGGTGACGCCGATCCACGCGCCCGACCTACATCGTCTCGGTCAGCTGACACGAAGACCGGCGCCGCACATATGGGAAGGGATGTAACTCAGATTTCTATATGATTGTTTAAAAGGCAAATTGCTGGTTATAACAAGTGCAAGTTCATACCTTTATATATTATTCCCGCGCAGTTATCATGCCATATGTATGGCTCAAAGTAAGCTCTTAAACTCTCAAGACATCGTACTACATCTGCTTCGCTAATATTCGGTCTTTAGATCTCTATGCTCCCGTCACCTCCTGTGGAAGTAATACAACACATGACTCTCTGACTAGAGAGCCACATGTCCATGGCAACAATGCCTTGACATAATTCGTTCCTTACACTTTAGGTGGTCAGCAACCTGACCGATACTGAAAGTTGGTGTACAGATTACTTTAAACAGTGCCTTTGTAGCTTTGTGTGCTAAACCATAACTCCAAGCACCATTCTTTTGCCGTCACCTGGCGACCCTCCAGCCTCCACCTGGCTGCCTTTCTGTCCCATAAGGCGAATTTACCGTATATCGCGGCACATAGAACATTACCTGCAATAACGTACGCCACGCATAAGCCGCGAACTCGAACCCAGTTCCAAGTAACTGACCAGTTCCGGCGCGTTCAGTATGGGACTTAATCAACCTAGAATTCTCGAGAAAACAGGGAAACCTTTCATTTAAACAGGGTATTCATAAGCGTGCTTGGCAATGCTAAGCACACAAAGTTTATCTTAGCGTTCGGAATAACCAATCCCGTAGTAGCTTGATAGCTCCGAAGTAAAGCGCATACAAGTACGCATGAAGTAAAAGATGAAATTTAGCAAGGAACAAACTATGCTAGATACTTAGCTCTTAGGAAGTTGCAGCTGCTTCACCAGCTGCTATTACAGACGTTATTACTTTTCAACTAATAAAATTACACTGAATATTAGTGCTTGTGAGAAAAACTTTGACATTTAAATTAAACGGTTCCTAACCACAGACAATATTCATAGACAAGATAACCATAGATGAAGCGTTTACCTCTTTCGTGAGTCGGAGCTCACGACAGAAGTGACCTGTGAATGCCCCGACGATATGTCGGAGTTGTTTCCTACTGAGTGTCCAGAGTTTTTTAGTCCAGCTTGTGCTGACATTTTCGATGAATCGTTTTGAATGCTTTAGACCTTCCAGTGTTTTCCACTCTTGTTGGTGTTTAAGTTTGGTATGGTCGTTTATGGCATTCTTCATGGTTCCCTGTGAGAGTCCCACATACGGCTCGGGCCCTATGTTTTTGTTCATTGACCCTTCCCTTGCTAGCTCATCTGCTTTTTCATTTCCGATGAAGCCTTTGTGTCCTGGGATCCAACCAGTCTCACTCTATTGCGTCTGCCAAGCTTGTTTAGTGCTTGTACTCCATTATAGATCAGTCTTGAGTCAACCTTTGGCGATGTGAGCGCCTTTAGGGCTGCTTGACTGTCACTGAGTATATAGATGGTTTTTTCCCTTACCTTCCTATCTATATTCTCCTGTGCACAGGCGATAATTGCATACGTCTCTGCTTGAAAGACAGTTGCATAATTTCCCATGCTTACGCTACTGTTAAAGTCCTTGGCATGAATGCCGGCTCCTGTACCGGATTTCATTTTAGATCCATCCGTGTACCATGAATTTTCACTGCCTTCCGGCAGTGTCAGTCCTTCTGCCCATTCAGCCCTTGTGGGAACATGAACCTTGAAGTTCCTTCGGAATATGTACTTTGGTTGCATTTTGTCGCAACCCATCGCCATTATACTATCAAGGTATTCGTTTTGTTCCATTTTAGTGTGCTTTGTCCTTGGAGCGGAATCGTTCCACAGGCCGTACATTTTCATTCTGTGCAACGACTTCCGCGCTTCGGATTCTATAGCAATATGCAGTGGTGGTAAGTCCAGTAAGACTTCCATTGCTGCTGTCGGCGTTGTTTTGAACGCCCCTGTGATAGCCATGCAGGCCATTCTCTGGATTTTTGCCAGTAGATTCCTACATGTGCTTAGTTGTGCCCTAGGCCACCAGGCGAGGCACCCATACAGTATGATGGGTCTCACCATTATGGTGTAGATCCATCTCAGTACTTTTGGGTTCAGTCCCCATGTTTTTCCATATGCGGATCTACACATGCCAAAAACTCTCGTCGCTTTGGTCACTGTGTATTCCACCTGTTTTTTCCAGTTAAGTCCTTTATCAAGGATTATTCCAAGATATTTTACTTCATTGGAAAGTCTTAGTTCCCTGTCATACATTCTTAAAGTCTGTATGCTTTTTAGGTCCCTTTTTCTGGTAAATGGTATTACCACCGTTTTGCTCGGATTTATGGAGAGGTGATATTCTTTGCACCACCTCTCTACTTTGTTTAGAGCTACGTTCATGATTCCCGATACTGTGTTTGGGAATTTCCCATTGACAAGTATTACTAGGTCATCTGCATAACCCACTGTTTGTACTGGGCCTGTGTTGAGATCCTCTAGTAGCGAGTTTATCACCAAGCTCCATAGCGTGGGCGATAAAACCCCTCCTTGAGGGCATCCTTTTGTGGCTGTGGCTGATAATTCTTCTCCTAGCAAGGTTGAAGTTATCAGTCTGCTGTTGAGCATTCTTTCCATCCATCTGCAGATAGTGGGTTCAATGCCATGTCTATCCGCAGCAGTTTTGATGGCATGATACGTTGTACGATCAAATGCTCCTTCCACGTCCAGAAACGCAGCCAGGCAGAGCTCTTTATTCTCTATTGCCTGTTCCGCTTTGCTTACTACCAGGTGTATCGCTGATTCTGTCGACTTCCCCGGTTGGTAGGCGCATTGCATTTTATGCAGTGGATGCCGTTTTAGCGGTCCGTCCCTTATGTATCTGTCAACCAATTTTTCCAATGTTTTCAGGAAGAATGATGACAGGCTTATTGGCCTATATGATTTGGCATCATTATAATCTGCCTTACCAGGTTTTGGAAGGTAGATTACCTTAACTTGTCTCCACACACGCGGTACGTGTCCGAAGGCTAGGCATGCTCTGTACAATCTACTAAGATGTGGTATAAGTACATTAGCTCCTTCTTGTAGTAGAACTGGATAAACACCATCTGGTCCTGGTGTTTTATAAGGGCGAAAGGTGGACAAAGCCCACTTTAACTTATCGTGATCTACTACTTTTTTGGCAGTATCCCAATTGTGCCTTGTGGTAGTGCCCACTTGTTCAGCAGCACTGATTGAGTTACTATCGGTTCTGCTCTGATGTATAATAGAGCCTGGGAAATGTGTCTCATACATTATTTTTAGTGTCTCTATGCCTGTCTCCGTCACGTTCCCATCTTTCCCCTTTATGGTAGTTAATGGGACCGATCTGGTTGTAGCTAGAGCCTTCGTGAGCCTCATTCCTTCTGGTATTGAACCTATTTGGTCGCAGTGGTCTTTCCATGCTTTCCTTTTTGCTTTTCTCACAGCTTTATTGTATTCTGTGAGCTTTTTTGCATAGGTCTCAAAGTTTTTTGAAGCCTTTGCATCATTGAAGATCGCCCTGGTTTCTTTCCTGAGTCTCGCGATATCAGGGTTCCACCATGGGACTTTCTTTGCCCCAGTCTTTTTTTCCGGGCAGTTATTAGTCCAAGCATTATTGATGGCTCGGACTATGTTGTCCGCTTCAAACTCGATGTCTATTATAGAATTGAGCTTACCTTTAGGGTCACCTAGTTCCACTTTTAGATCTTTCTTAAAAGACAACCAGTCCGTGTTCCTAGGGTTCCTTTTAAGCACAGTTTTTATTGGTTCGTTAATTCTGTACCTAAAGCATATATACCTGTGATCCGATAAAGTTGTTTCATTGGATACATGCCATTTCGTAATGTTCCTACATATATTGTTAGTAGCCAACGTCACATCAATAACCTCACCTCTTTTTGCGTTAACAAATGTTGGGTCATTGCCTTTATTCATAATTTGTAAAGAAGAGCTCACCAGAAAATCCAGTAACTTCTCTCCTCTTTTGTTGACGTCCGAGCTCCCCCAGATGACATGGTGAGCATTAGCGTCACAGCCAATAATTAGGCCGGTGTTCGCCTTGCTGCTGTTCTCGACAAGACTCCGGAGTAGTGGTGTGATCGGGTCCGTCGCTTCATAGGGAAGGTAGGCAGATGAGAAAATAAGGGCCTTACCTTCCCCCCTCCCTAGGATCTTGATGGTTGTAAGATCCCTGGAACAGAAAGCATTCAAGGGCATGGCATTGATGCCGTTTCTGACATATATGCACGTCCTCATATCGTTATTTTCGGAACAGGAGTGAAATAATATGCCTCCCGTTCCGCCTAAGCCTCTTATTTCTCCTTTATATACATAAGGTTCTTGTATCAAGGCGATATCGAATTGCTCACTTTTTAACTGTTTTGCTAAAATTGCAGTAGCAGCCTTATTGTGTTGTAAATTAATTTGTACGCACCTTAGACCATCCATGTTGGGCCTCTTAATTTTTCTTGGGCATGCTGAGGTCAGCAGCCCTTTCCTGCGGCTCCTCTTGAGATGCAGGGGATGTGGGTCCGTCCAGATATAGCTCTGACAGAGCGCGCAGATCAGCCAGGGAAATCTGAGACGAGGTCACAGAAGATCCCCCGACCCCACGCACCCCGTCAGCCCCACTGTCCGACCCCACATCCTCTACCTCCATCACCACCGCCGCCCCCACCTCAGCTTCGCCTGGGACCGCCTGGGCACCAACCGAGTGTATCTCGGCTACACCAGAACTAGCCTCGGTGTCACCGGGAGCCACTTTGGCATCACCGGGAGCTTCCTTGGCGTGCTCAGGGTTCACCTCAACACCATCGGCAGCAGCACCAGCTATCCCAGGGTTAGCTTTGGCTTTGCCGCGAGCAGTACTCTGATCGTCGCCACCCCCTCCAAGCGTCTTCTCCGCGTCATCCAGAAGCTTGAAGGAGCTGACGTCGATCCCAGAGTGTAGACAGTAGCCGGCTTCCTTAATGACTTCAGCCGACTCCCGGTCCATCAATATGATGCGCCGGGCGCTGGCTTCCGCCACTATGGTGTCAACCACTTTCCACTGCTCCGTATGCAGCCTCGGGTTGAAGCGCTGCAGCAGCCGCAGCAGCGTCCTGCTGTCCTGTACTCCAACGATCTTCGTCTTCCATGCCATTTTGACCGGCTTCGGAAGATCCCTGGCGTACACGACTTTCAGGCTCATCCCAGCAATTTCACCCTCCCCAATTGCTGAGCTGAGCCATGCAAAGGACTCTGCGTTATTGCAGCCAACATGCAGTGCCCCTCCCACGATGTTGCCGAAGGTCAACTGTGGAAGCGGGTCGGGGGCATCCAGCAGGCGTGTGATCACAGCCTCCTGTATGGCCCCGACATGCCCCATCAGGACTCGTTCGGCCGGAAAGTCCACCGGGACAATGGCAGCCCTCTCACCCGCCAAAATCTCCGCATACGACTCCGCCACCTTCGTCCTTTTGGAGTCTCTAGCAGATTGAGAAGGTCCGCCAGTTGTCGCCAGTGGCCTTTTTTGCGGTGCAGGATTTCCTGTGGGCGCTGCCGGGGTTCCACCTTCAGACGAGCTGTCTTCCAGGGGTCCCAACGCTCTCAGGATTTCCTTCGCCCTCCTCTTCCTCCTCCTGCTCATCTTCGTCCAACCCTCGTAGGAAGGCGCGCTCGTACCCGTAGGTGTTTGCGCTCCCTCCCCAGAGGCCGGATTCGGCTGAACCGGATTTGGTTGTGGTGGGGCCACCGCCTTCCTGCTACTAGGCGCAGTTACGCGTTTCCCCTTACCGGCAACGACACAGGTCGACCCCTTTGCAGGGGGAACTGTGCGCCCTCTCTTCGACCCTTCGGGAAGAGGTCGGGCTGTACCTTTTGGGGGAGCAGCGCCACCGCACTTTTCGCCCTTCGTTCGATGCGCCTTGACACCAGTGCCACGCGCCTTAGTGAACCCAACGGGTCCCTTTTTAGAACTGGGTCCGGCTCCCGCGTCTCTGTCAGTGACAGGGACACGTCGCACCTTTCCACAGTCTTTTTTTGCCTCATCCCCTACGGGTCCGGCCTCCCTACTCTTCGTACAACAACTTTTGGAGTCCATGAATCCTCGGTTGTTCTTCGTCCCGCTGGCTCCCCACCCTCCACGGAGCCCTCAACTGGGGATGGTTTGACCCACCAGGGCTACCAGCAGGATATAGGGTTCCAAAGTGGGCTGCCAGATGAGTCCGCACGTTGCCTCCCCCGCAGCAGCTTGTTGTGGACTGCATTGGGTTTGTGCCTCGCCGACTACCGACCTCCGCACCCCAGAACCCTCGCCCGCATCCAGTCTACTGGATACGACAGCCGATTGATCGTGACTGGCTAGGTCCCGACCGCCCGTGTGAGATGAATCCCGAGCCAAAGTGGCGTGTTGCCTTCTGAGGGCGACGACCCCCGTCAAGCTCAACCTACCAGGATCTCGTTCTCCATCCGTACGGGTCCCCGCGCACGGCACAAACACGCAGGTGGCATTCTACCACTTCATATCCTATTATTTCGGATATGAAGCCCGCGGCGACAGGCCACGTCATCGCCTGCAGCTGGTTGTACGGGATAAATGGGATGGGAGGGTAGCTGATGTTCCAGGATGCGACTGTTTGTTTTGGTTCTACCTGCTTCCTACGGCAGAATCAGGCAGTTAACGGGCGGCAACCACGGGAAGGAGTCCAAACAGTCTTGCCGGGGATGTCATTGCAACTGTGAGCTCCACCCCAGACCATTCGCCAAGTTAACCGCCGGACAGGCAATTAATATAGGGGCAGACCCGATCCAGTTGGCGACCGGTCGCAAACTAACACTGGACAAACCTGACCCCGCCCACCAAACCTCAATTCAGAATTCAATTTAATCAAAGGCTCAAGTAAATTGAATCTTAATAACATTGTTAAGGTGTTAGAAGACACGTCTCACCGTGCACAGATTAGCAAGAAACTTAAAATGAGTCAATCAATCCAAAATAAATGTGTTGTTTTAAATTTTTATTTTTTACTCAAACTCCTACTCGTACAGGTGGTGACACTAGAATGACACCATCTCCTCTTACAAATAACATGGGAATAGTTCTCTTGGTTGTTCTGTAGACTTCTTCATATGTTTCTTCATCTATCTCTACTGTTGTGATAGTTTCTTCTGCATCTCCCAGGACCATGTTCAGATGTTGATCATAAGCCTGCAACACAAATGTTTGTTAAAAAAAATTCAAGCTTTTATCGCTGATTGTACTTGAATTGTCGAATCAATAATAAAAATAAATTTAAAAATATTTCTTCCAAATCTAAGTTTACAAAGAAATTTAACTTAATTTAAAAATAATAAGTACCTACATTTTTATTTGTTGCTAAATTAAGTGTCTGTTTTCTTGGTTTTTATAACAAGATTAAATTATGTAAACAAGATTAGGGATTTTATTTTTGTTAATTATTCTGCAAGAACCCCTCTGCAGGTTAAGGCTTCCTCCAAAGTAAGCCAGTCTTCTCTGGATTTTGTCAAATTCATTTAATTTAGACCCACTGTGCGTTTTATTTCATCCTATCTATTTCAGGGTCTCCCTTTCTTTCTTTTGCCTATTGGCCTCTTTCCACTTTTTGTCCATTGCTGGTCTTTAGTGCAATAACTTGTGTCAGACCGTTGTTGCTTTTGTGATCAACTAGTGAAACCATGGATGGCTTGTTTTCACCCAACTTTATACCGAAGTATTGTTATGGTAAAGAGTATTTTTTTATCAACTTACATGTAGTTTCCCGCGTAGTTCACGTTCATTTCGCATTTTCACGTATATCCGTTCGTCCAAACTTAACCTTATCAGGTCTAAAGGCTCCTTTACTGTCATTACAGACACCTAAAAACAGATTTTACTATTAAATTACAATACAAAATGTGATTCCAGTGACATTAGTAGAGTTTCATCGCATACATAATGTAAAAACGTATATAACGACATCCTCAGTATTATAAATTAATAATAAGAAGTAAAAAACAAATAAATACTGCGCATGGATACCACAAGTATAAAAAGGTTCTTACATTTTCGCCATCGTCTGCCATTGCTAGTTAAATCGATATTTTTTTGTTTTATTTTATTATTTATTAAATTGTTTGGTTAGAAGTACAATAAAGCAAAGCAAGTGCGAGCGTTCCTTCCTTTCCTTGCTCCCGGTAAGTTAAGTACCACGAAACTGTCAATGTCAACGTCACGTCAAAGCAAAAGCAAACCAAAATAGTGTCGATTTGGTGTCGATCGATAGTCCACTATCTATAGTTTCGATAGACTATCGATAGTTTGAGTAAAAGTCATAGTTGTCGATAGTATAGTATAACTATCGATACTGTATTTTATCGATAGTTCATTCGTCATTGCTTTCAATATGACATAATCTATCCATAGTTTTAAATAATCGATTGTTACCGTTATTTCAATAGTATCGGTCACACCTACATCGGTACATCAACAGACATATTACTTGTCCAATTTAATGATTTAAAAAATATACTGGATACAAAATGCTATTCTGCCAGTCACCTTCACCTTTATATTTTGCAGTCTTGCCACAGAATAAGTAATAGTACAAGTATAGAAGGTTCTCTCTTTTGATGTTGACGAAAGCTGCCATTTTATATGCCTACGTAATTTTTATTAGCAAAATCATCGCGCACTACCAAGCAGCTTTAACTAGTGCTGCGCGCGAAGGTCATTATTATTCAGCACCAACGTTTTGGTTTAGGATAGAGTTGTAAATCAATAAAAAAAATACTCACATAGTAACTTAAGAGTAAATTCGGACAAATACTTAGCATTCTAGCATTTTTAAATTGACGCGCTACGATTGCCGACGGTCACAAAATTGATAATTGTACAAGGTCACGGCCGAATGCGACATCGGGCTGCCCAAAGTTTTGTACACCCGCAGTGGACATAGGTAAATCGCGAATTACCTATCTGTTATTTTGTCGCACTCGCACTTAATATAATTTCGAACAGAATTGGGTTAGTTAGTGGAATTGTTTGTGACGTTCGGCCCAGGACGTGGTTTATGTTTATAAATAAAAACAACCGAAGTCAACAACAAGTAAAGAAAATATTTATTAATAAAATAAGGTCGTGGGAGTCTATGCCCGACTGGTTTTGCCGCCGTAGATCGGTACTCCCCTGAGTGGTGGTGAAGGCAGCGGTCGGTGGAGTGTGCTGATGTGGTACGGCTCGGGGAGCAGCAGGTGAAGCGTGTTTTCGCAGATAAGCGACGAATCCGGATTTATTTGTACCCGTAAAGTAGCACCCTGTGGATGAACGTCCACCGGTTAAAATCTATGTGAGCTCCTCCGCTGATAGTGAACCCCCTGATGATATGTGCCTAACAATGAGAAGCCGAAAGCAGTTGGTGTTGCGGTGTTCACTATCAGAACGGAGTTACAATGTCCAGGAAAAAGATTAAGCAGAATTACGATTTTATATATTCTTTTTATTAAACAAAAGAGGGTAGGTAAATAAGCTGCTATGCAATAATAAAAATAGAAAGGCTAGCTTATTACGTCCAGAACAGGTTTAAGCACTAACTAGCAGCTACAGCTAAGCGTAGAATGTTCCGTGCACTATAACGGTAACACTTATTTATTTATTAATGCAAATTCCGCTTCTAATTGAAGCGGTGTACAATCACTGTAACAATTTATTTACGGAAGCGGTATCGAATGGAATTAAATAATGTTAAGCACAACCTAGTGTTTAAAATGAGCACTAACTTATAGCTAAGCACTGATTATAATACTTGTTCAACACTTACCCTATTGGGGTGCGAGACGACACTTATATGATTTTACTTCACGAGTAAAATTTACAAATACGTCGGAAGGACGAATAAATTAAATAAAAGATTTAATAAATTTATGCTTGTGACAGCGCGTAAGACGACACGTAGCGGAACTAGTGAACGCAGCCGGCACAGGTTTGTCGCAACAAGGAGATAGCTCGTAAGTGCCCCAGCGCGGGCGCATCGAAATTCATCATTTAGAGTAACAAAAGGCGCGCTTTAGCCAATCAGCGCGTCTGTCTGGATCACGCCACTAAGTGGTTTATATTCGCGTAGACAAGTGTTAACGTTGTGTCGATTTAGTTAATATTGTTAAGTGTTGTTATTTTATAATTCTAGTTAGATTTATTTAAGTTAAGTTATTTAAGTTTTAATATGTATAATAGTATTTTATTTAGTTCTAAGTTTTTGGTTTAGATTATAAGTGTTTTATTATTATTATTTATTGTTAATAAACAATAAAATACAACGTTCTTTTACCCTTTTGTAGTAATAAGAGTAATAAATGTAAGTGCAACGTTACATTACCCCGCGCGTCACAAAAGGATTTTATTATGTATAAAGAAATAAAATCCGCATTTTAAGTTAAATTTACGTATTTATCCATTTAAACTTCAATCTTTCATACTTCACGCACACAATTTAGCTATAGTAACCATATTAAAGGTTCCTAACGCGACCAGACAATTATTGAGGTTACTATTATTATATTTAATTGAATAGTGACCCGTACGAAAATGTTTAATACTAGATGGTAAAATGTGAGTAGGGGTAAGGTACGACACGTTTCATGCTATTTATGTTTATTTATTTAGGCCAATTAATTTTAAATCTTTTATGTGCCACTTGCCAATATTTTTTCTTGACATGTCTTCTAGCACATAGACTAATGGAGACTTCTTTTCTACAATGCGACATTTTATGTACTTAGGTGCTAGTTTCTTGCTAAAATACTTGTCTTTATTGCTCAGCACATACGCACGTTTCATTACAATGTCACCAACTTTAAATTCCATGGGCTTTCGACGAAGATTGTAATGAGCCGTGTTTTTGGTATGAGCATGCCATAATTTTGCCTGAACTTTGTTAAATATCTCAGAAAGACAACCCAGATTTTCAGCATAGATGTCACGTGGGAGGAACAATACGTCATCGCCCAAGTCATTATCTACATAATGTGTGCCACAGGTTACGATCTCTCTGCCGTATACCAAGAATGAAGGAGTAAAACCAGTCGCCTCATTCACCGAATTGTTAATGGCGAACTGTACCTTTGGAATGAAAGTGTCCCAAGTCCTATGGTCATCCTCGACATAAGTTGACAGGCAGGTAATAATTGTGCGATTGTAGCGTTCTACGACGTTGATTTGCGGCGTATATTTTGGTGTGAAAAAGATATTTGGAACGTTGTAATGTTTAAAAAAATTATCCGTGACTTTACTGATAAACTGGCTACCGTTGTCTAAAAATATGGTCTGAGGTGTTCCATGCACGAGGAAAACTGAATCCTCTAGATATTTACACACGGCAGTGGAAGTAGCAGCTCGCAAAGGTGTAATTAAACAAAATTTGGAAAAACAGCAAGTTACGACTAGAATGTAGCTGTTTTGCTTTCTAGTTACTGGTAAGGGACCCATGAGGTCAATTGAAATTGTTTGAAATGGGCGGCTACAATGCTTAGGGCGTCCCATTTCACCTAAGACTTGGTGGTTCTGTGCTTTGTAAGAAAGACATTTGGAACATGAACCAACGAAATTTACGACGTCTTGGTGCATGCCTGGCCAGAAGTATCTCAACGCAAGACGACGATACGTTTTAAAAACGCCAAGATGTCCGGCTGTAGGCTCGGCGTGATTCTCGCTGATCACCTGGTCACGTAGCTCACACGGAACAACCTCTTTCCAAGAAAATTCTGAAGTTAAGTCAGTCAAGTCGTGTTTGTTTTTTGTTAGTTTGTAAAGAGAGTTGTTTTTTATTAAAAAATTTGGAAAATTTTGGGGTTTGTCAGACAAGAATTGTAAATATTTTTATACCACGGATCAGTAGTTTTTGAGAAGTAGTTTGAAGTACTTATCGCACTAACTGGAACCGCTCTTGAAAGGGCATCTGGGATGACATTGTCAACTCCGCGGCGATGTTTCAGTTCGAAATGAAACGCGGACAATCTCACACCCCAGCGAGCCAGTCTACCGGTCGGGTTATTTAGAGACAGGAACCATTTTAGCGCACTATGATCTGTATAGACAGTGAAAGGCTTTCCGTTCTCTAAATAACACCGCCAATGCTCCAAAGCTATGACAACTGCCAACGTTTCACGCTCTGTGATGCTGTAATTCTTCTCTGCTGCTGACAACGACTTGCTCATGTAAGCTATTGGGTGCTCCTTACCGCCTACGATCTGGGTGAGCATAGCACCCACACCGTAGTTACTGGCATCGGTGTGCACCTCGAATGGCTTGTCGTAATCAGGGCAGGAAAGAACAGGAGCAGAAACCAAGCATTCTTTAAGTTTCTGGAATGCAGCATCGGCCTCCGAAGACCAGACAAACGGTGGTCCACCTTTTTTATTCGAAGTCAACTTATTAAGAGGGCCTGCTATAGTGCTGAAGTTGGGGACGAAACGACGATACCATGTAGCGGTCCCGAGAAAGCGCTTGATATCTTTGCGACAAGTAGGTGTCGGGTAATCAAGAATTGCTTGCACTTTTTCTGGATCGGTACGAAGTCCACAACTGTCAACAACATAGCCCAAGTACTTAAGCTGACTTCGAAAAAATTGGCATTTTTCTAGGTTGATAGTGAGGTTGGCCTGCTTTAATTTCTCCATCACGCGGAGTAAAAGGGAGACGTGGGAATTGAAGTCGTTCGAGACGATAATAATGTCATCGAGATACGCGAAGACTTTGAGATCGAATTCCCTAAAAAGCAGGTCAACCAATCTCTGTTGAGTTGCAGGTGCGTTGGTAAGTCCGAACGCGGTACGCTTAAAACGAAACGTGCCCCGTCCTGGAACGTAGAACGCCGTCTTGTCTCGATCTTCGGAAGCTATGGGAATTTGCCAAAACGCCTTGGACAAATCTATGCTAGAGAGGTAGCGAGCATCACGAAGGTTGTCCAAAATTTCGGACACGTAGGGCAAACTGTAGGCGTCGCGTTTTGTTACGGAGTTTAGCTTCCGGCTATCGAGGCAAAAACGAGGTTGACCATTTTTCTTGGTAACAATTAGTACCGGCGACGACCAAGCGCTTTCACATGGCTCGATTACGTCGAGACCTAGCATCTCGTCCACCTGTTCGACAAGAATGCGCTGTTTTTCAGGGGACATACGATAATAGCGTTGTCGAATAGGTAGGGCGTCTCCAGTATCAATTCGGTGAGTGATCAACTTAGTTTCACCTAAACCCTTGGATTCGGCAGAGATATCACGAAATTGAGCAATTATGTTATCTGCTAGTGATCTTTCTGAGATATTTAAATGGTCATAAGCCTGTATAAAAGAGGAGCGGTCTATAACAAGACTAGCGTTAGAAACGCTCATATTAGAATAAGTAATACCAGTAAGGTGATTGGGAAAAATATTAAATTTGTGCCAAAAGTCGATACCTAATACGAGATCTATGTCAATATCCGGCACAACAAAAGCTTTAATGACATGAAAAGTGTCTTCAAATTTTACAGGCAGATTCATATAGCCAATGCTTGTCATTAATTGTCCTCCTGCAGCTGTGACTGTGATAGGCTGTTCTTTTTGAACTGCTAGGCCGTGTTGTTCTAGGCTGCGATGCATATTATTGCCTACGATAGTGACGGCTGAGCCAGAATCAAGAAGACCTGACAGAGATATATTGTAAATTTTAATAGACGCATACGGCCGAGGATCGTTTAGAGTTTGTTTCTGCAGAATTGTATTGATTTTATAGGAATTAAAATAAAATTTTATAGTTTGCAGCCATTTAGCCCAATCTTCGCTATCGAACTTACTATGATTTTCACAATTCTGCAGGTCTACTAGTTTTTTGATGGACCTGGGTTATTTTTATTACAATTGGGGCATTGTGGAGTTTTGACACCTTCGTGACCACAGACGAAACAAAATATTTTGTCCTTGTTAGCCTTACACTGACGTAAATTATGGGTGCTGTCACGACATCGAGGACAAAATAATGGCTTAGGACCGGGGGTGTGCATTGCATGTACATATTTACTATTATTACCGATTTTATTAGCATTAAAGTTGTTGTTAGGATAAGATTTATTTTTATTGTAATTGTTATTGTATGGATTTTGTGTATAATTTTGATTAGGGCTACTAGTTTTATTTGTATTGGTGTTGTTAAGATAAGATTTATTTTTATTGTAATTATTATTATAGAAATTATTACCATAATTGAGATTTGAATTGTTTGACTTATGTGATGAATGACCACTGTATGCAAATTCTGGCGCCATGGTATCAGATGTTCTTTTAGGAGGTTCACGAAAACCAGAAAGACGTGCCTGAATGTTCTCGTAGTTACGGCATAAGGATCTCAAGGTGTCAATATCAGGAATATCTGTTGCTGAAGCTAAAGTGCTTGCGTAGCATGGCCTAATGTTATGTAGCAATATTTCTAATTTATCCTTGCTAGGTAACGTCTCTGATAGACGCGCGAACAACCCAGACATTATCGACAAATAAATGGTTATATTTTCTGATTCACCCTGAGTCCTGGCACGTATCTCCGAGAGCAGCCGATAGTCATAACCTGCTTGATCAAAGTCTTTCCTAAGACGCGCAACCAATGAATCCCAATCCAACACCTGATCTTGGTCTTGGATACCACGGTACCAATGCAACGCGTCACCAGTAAAGATCTCTGTAGCAAATGAAAGCAGCTTAGATGAAGAGATATTCCTGGCTTTGCTAAATTCATTAATGCGCTGAATAAAAGAGCGCACGCACGACTTTCCGTCAAACCTAATTCTGGTGAGCTCACCAACTACGCCACGGTCGCAAGACACATTAATATTTAAAGGCGGCACAGCTGACTGCTGCTCAGTTGAATTAGTATCAACAGGAGCAATTAGCCTATCAACGACAGTGGTGTCCTTAACGGAATTAAAACGGTCGTACAGTGTTTGAAACTCCTTTACACAGGTTTCATGTGCATTATGCGTCTTGGCATCAATAATCAGCCGATTAAGTCGGTGATAAAGGTGATGTAAATAATTCTGAACGCGCAGTAATGCATTTCTGTCCAAAGGAGAGTCAAGAAAAGATTTGACTTTAGCGAGTACGTCAGTAATGCCCCTTAAGTCATCATTTACATCAAGGGAACTTTCCAATATGTCCTCGGAAGGAAATAGAGGGCCTAATTTGGCAATTTGCTTCCGTAAGTCCTGGACAGTAGCAGCAGGAGTACTGCCCCTAATTTGCACTTCATACTCCAACTCTGATTTTTGCAACGATAAAAATTTGACTGGATGTGCCATACTAATTTACTAATAATTGAAGTAATAATAATAATATTTCGCGAATAATTAATTAAACAATTGAATGCACCGCAATGAAGAAAGTGTTGAACAAGATTAACTAATCTACTCCGTTCTGTTACAAAGCAGACTACAAATAACGTTATGGTTGATGAAATAAAGCAAAATAAAAATAAAAACAACAATCACCAAAACAAAAAAACAAGCGTTAAAACAATTGCAACTTATGTGTAACACCATATAAGATTAATTCACAATTAATAAATATTAAATAAACTTAACACTTTTGTACGCGATTGTAACTCGAGTAACCGGTTTTGTGCTTAAGTCGCAGTTAGCACGTACAGAGTGTTTATATTTTAAATGTTTACGATTACAAACAATTAAATTTTGACACAATATTTCTGAGAATATTTTATGGAAAAAAAAAATTATTATAAAAATACAAGCGTACACTTAAGTTGCAGGCAACCAAAAATAAAAAGAAAAAATAACGTTTCACACAAAATAAAAAAAAAACACACAAAACACACAACTACTTCTACGGAGCAAAACCAGACCCTACTAAAACCACGTTTGAGGCGCCAGTGTGACGTTCGGGCCCAGGACGTGGTTTATGTTTATAAATAAAAACAACCGAAGTCAACAACAAGTAAAGAAAATATTTATTAATAAAAATAAGGTCGTGGGAGTCTATGCCCGACTGGTTTTGCCGCCGTAGATCGGTACTCCCCTGAATGGTGGTGAAGGCAGCGGTCGGTGGAGTGTGCTGATGTGGTACGGCTCGGGGAGCAGCAGGTGAAGCGTGTTTTCGCAGATAAGCGACGAATCCGGGATTTATTTGTACCCGTAAAGTAGCACCCTGTGGATGAACGTCCACCGGTTAAAATCTATGTGAGCTCCTCCGCTGATAGTGAACCCCTGATGATATGTGCCTAACAATGAGAAGCCGAAAGCAGTTGGTGTAGCGGTGTTCACTATCAGAACGGAGTTACAATGTCCAGGAAAAAGATTAAGCAGAATTACGATTTTATATATTCTTTTTATTAAACAAAAGAGGGTAGGTAAATAAGCTGCTATGCAATAATAAAAATAGAAAGGCTAGCTTATTACGTCCAGAACAGGTTTAAGCACTAACTAGCAGCTACAGCTAAGCGTAGAATGTTCCGTGCACTATAACGGTAACACTTATTTATTTATTAATGCAAATTCCGCTTCTAATTGAAGCGGTGTACAATCACTGTAACAATTTATTTACGGAAGCGGTATCGAATGGAATTAAATAATGTTAAGCACAACCTAGTGTTTAAAATGAGCACTAACTTATAGCTAAGCACTGATTATAATACTTGTTCAACACTTACCCTATTGGGGTGCGAGACGACACTTATATGATTTTACTTCACGAGTAAAATTACAAATACGTCGGAAGACGAATAAATTAAATAAAAGATTTAATAAATTTATGCTTGTGACAGCGCGTAAGACGACACGTAGCGGAACTAGTGAACGCAGCCGGCACAGGTTTGTCGCAACAAGGAGATAGCTCGTAAGTGCCCCAGCGCGGGCGCATCGAAATTCATCATTTAGAGTAACAAAAGGCGCGCTTTAGCCAATCAGCGCGTCTGTCTGGATCACGCCACTAAGTGGTTTATATTCGCGTAGACAAGTGTTAAGTGTACGTTGTGTCGATTTAGTTAATATTGTTAAGTGTTGTTATTTTATAATTCTAGTTAGATTTAAGTTAAGTTATTTAAGTTTTGATATGTATAATAGTATTTTAATTAGTTCTAAGTTTTTGGTTTAGATTATAAGTGTTTTATTATTATTGTTTATTGTTAATAAACAATAAAATACAACGTTCTTTTACCCTTTTGTAGTAATAAGAGTAATGAATGTAAGTGCAACGTTACATGTTATGTACAGATAGAAAATAGTAAGAATTTAAGTGTTGCAATTAATTAAATTTTCATGAATTTTCAAAAAAAAAATTCATGTTTCAGATAAAATTTCTGTAGTTCCATACTGTTTAGTGTGGCTATACACATACTGTTTCAGCGCTCAAACTGTACAATTTAAATATATAGAACTCCTCATCCCAAAAATCGAAACACCACGCTATTTAATGATAGATATTCTAATATCCTCACGAAAATCACACAGCTACACGTAGCGTTACGCGGCGCGACTAGTTCGAGCGAAACTGTGAGCGTGCATGCCGGGCGGTGCTCATACTCATAGCCCTAGTAAGTTAACCCACGCCGGCGTGGGGTGTTTTGATACTTACAGAATCGCACCTATATCGCGGAGTACACCGCGCCTGGTCTTGCTTATACTAACCGATAGTATTGAAATATAGGTCACTATCGATTGTAAAAAAGTATCCATACTATCGATAGTAACGATAGTTTATGCATTAATGGACAGCAATAATATCGATACTATGGATAGTATTGCCAGGCGCGGCGCACTCCGCGATATAGGTGCGATTCTGTAAGTATTAAAAGATTAAAGTTTAGGCACTATTTAAAAGCGCTGAAAAATCCTTTAGCCTTGACTTAAGTGTTAAGGTGGCTTCCTTCTTTAATTTCCGGTTATGTTATCTGTGCTTTCTAACGTCAAATAAAAATAAATACTCTGTGAATCTGACTGATGTGAATGCGTGCGACTGCGTGCATCATTTCGACATTTCGTTACAAATTGGTTACAACATTCTTGAACTAGTTTTTTGAATATGCGTTGATATAGTGTCTAATTAAGTTCTTCATCATGGTGAGAAGCGGGTTAGTATCAATACGTTATATATTCGATGCCTGACGCCATACTTTCTGTAGCTTACGTTGTATTTGTTTTTAGGCGTGATCGCGATAGAGATAGGAA
>NC_133494.1:12723205-12767174 GCF_025370935.1 Choristoneura fumiferana
AGAAGAGCAAAGCCGCTTGGAGGCTGAAATGCAGAAACGGCGTGATCGTATCGAGCGGTGGAGAGCCGACCGGAAACGGAAAGAACTCGAGTCAGCCAAAAAAGAAGTACAGAAGGGCAGTCTCGTTAGCAACATACAGATGCCTGCTAAGAAGTGGTCGCTAGAGGATGACTCAGGCGATGAAGGTGAAATTGCTCGTAATGGTATTTATTTCAATTTTTTATTTACTATTACATATATTATTTACATGCCATCTCATTGCTTGCCCCGTTTTTTCATATGCATAATATGATTTCTATTTCAAATTTACTTTGATTGTTGTATAAGTTTTTATTTAAATAATTTACAAAAAATATACACATCAAAAGTGCATAGGATATTTTTTATCTCTAGACAGTTTTGAATGTTTCGATATAGGCATATTACGACTGAGTCAAAACATCAAGTTTGTCTAGACTAGAGATAATGAGTATCCCAGAACTTTTTTGATGTGTGTAATTCTATAAGTAATGATTCTATACATGAGTTATATTATTTTAAGCTGAGGAGGCAGAAGCTAAAGAAAAAGCAGCTGCAGAGGAAAAAAAAGAAGCGGAAGACGAAATTGATCCATTGGATGCCTATATGCAAGAGGTTCAGCAAGTAAGTTCTTCAAATATATTTAAGTATTTTAAATAGAATTAAAATAATTAAATCAAAACTTATTGGAAAGTAATTGTTGTTTTCTTTTTAATGTATGTATGTACATGTTATTTATTGTTGGGTCCGCATCAAAAGTAGCTGCACACTTTTGCATTTTACAGCCAGATATTTAATGTAACACAACATTGACGAATGTTAATGCACAGAGTAGAAAAATGATCTACTTTTGATGATGTTTCAGGAAGTGCGCAAAGTGAATCAAATGGACCAGCAAAGGGGTCTAACTGTGCCCACCAATGGTGGGACTGGTATAGTTATTTTGACGGGCACAGCCAAGAAGAAGGTCTCAGAACAGAAAAATAAAGGTAACATACACACACACTACTCGCGCAATCTCGTGTATATTTATTTTCAACTAATCTGGTCTGTACTGGGAGGGAAAAGACTAATAATAAGCTAATAGAAAAAATTACGTATTTTGTTGTAATTTCCTTTAGACCAAAAGATAA
Source organism: Choristoneura fumiferana (assembly GCF_025370935.1). Lineage (NCBI taxonomy): Eukaryota > Metazoa > Arthropoda > Insecta > Lepidoptera > Tortricidae > Choristoneura > Choristoneura fumiferana. The sequence continues at coordinate 12,724,357 of NC_133494.1, forward strand.
AAAGAAAGACATAATAAAATATGAAAGGCATGTTTCACCATTGTGACAGATAAAAGTCATACCATCTCAGTTTATTCGGACAAAACAAACAGAGAGGGCATCACAGATATCTGTCCCACACATTATATCAATGGGTTGTGAATCAGGGCCTAAATGTTACACTGAAATTATCATCAGTATTTATATGTATTGTCATGAATGAGAAGCTTTGATGTTTTAAACTTTGATTTTGCATGCTATTTACTTAGTATCTTGTCTTTAGGTGAACTGATAGAACAGAACCAGGATGGCCTGGAGTATTCTTCCGAAGAAGAAAACGAAGACATTAAAGACACGGCAGCGAATCTCGCGTCGAAGCAAAGGAAAGAACTGGCTAAAGTAGACCACTCCAGCTTGGAATACATGCCGTTCCGGAAAGCTTTTTACACAGAGGTATTTCATAAAATTTTGTTTAACTTCCTCTTCTTCATTATCGGAGTGGTTGTAGATATCCCTATTTACATATTTGTAAACTAAACTAAATCATTCTAGGTGAGTGAGCTAGCTCGAATGTCCCCAGAAGAAGTGGAAGCGTATCGCACAGAGTTAGAAGGTATCCGCGTGAAAGGGAAAGGCTGCCCCAAGCCGATAAGGACGTGGGCTCACTGCGGCGTCAGCAAGAAAGAGATGGATATACTGAAGAAGCTCAACTTTGAAAAGCCTACGCCTATACAGGCTCAGGCGATACCGGCTATCATGTCGGGAAGGTAAATATTATTAATTTTATTAAGAGATTCTAAACTCAGTAAAAATTGATCAATGAGGAACTGAGAGCAATCTTGATTATTTAGCGATTCAAAACATGATACAATGAATTATTATGAATTACACACTTTTTTTTCTGCTTATTTGTAGGGATCTGGTACAGAACCATCCAAGCTAGTCCCTTATGGACACCTTGGTTTGACTTTGCTAACCTTACAACTCTTACAAGAAAAGTGTAAGCTGCTTTTAGTGTTAATTCCAGACACATCCTCACAGACAAATTTTTGCATATCATCATCATCATCATCATGTCAGCTGAAATACGTCCGCTGCTGGACATAGGCCCCCCCCCGAAGGCTCTCCACACAGACCGGTCTTGTGCTTTCCGCATCCACCGCGATCCCGCTACCTTAACCAGGTCGTCGCTCCATCTTGTTGGAGGCCTACCGACAGCTCGTCTTCTGATCCGCGGTCGCCATTTGAGAACCTTCTGACCCCATCGGCCATCAGTTCGGCGAGCAATGTAATGTTTTGCATTTAATGAGAGTTAAATCATCACAACTGTCTGAGATTTGCAAGAAGGTAGATTTGACCCCTTCTTTCTTTCTTACTTGACCCATTTGTTGTTGGAATGTGTTTGGAACTCAGACTTGAGAAGAAGAGTTGTGTTGTGTGTTGGTTTGGGTCCATGCACAAAGGCCAGGTCAATTGTTGGCTCTCAGAGCTGACATCTGACAAAGGATTTTGCATTTACTACTTTGATCTGTCCCTTGTGTAGGGAACTGAGCGAGTACCCATTGATGCTGAGATGATTACCTGGAGTGTTCAAACCACACCGATAAAAAAAAAGTTTGCACAGAATCAGTGCACAAGTCCGATTTAAATTTTGTCGGCATATTTAAATGTACCATTTAATTACTTCTTTACCAGGGACCTAATAGGCATAGCGAAGACCGGCTCTGGCAAAACCCTCGCCTTCATCTTACCAATGTTCCGGCACGTTCTGGACCAGTCTCCCCTCGAAGACACGGACGGCCCCATCTCCCTCATTATGACACCCACCAGGGAACTGTGCATGCAGATTGGGAAAGATATAAGGAAGTTTGCCAAGTCCTTGGGGCTGAGGGTCGTGTGTGTATACGGTGGCACTGGCATCTCTGAACAGGTTAGTATTGTCGGAATTATTAATCACCATCATCATCAGCTGGAAGACGTCCACTGCTGAGCAAAGGCCTCCCCCTTAGAACGCCACAGTGAATAATAACTCGCCACTTGCATCTGCTTGCCCGCAACTCTCACGATGTCTTCAGTCCACCTAGTGGGAGTGAGACCTAGTAGAAATTATTAATAACCCAGTGTATTCGTGTGGTGTCCTAGTTGTTTGACCTATGGCCTCTCAAGCAGTGTCGTGGTTTCAAATCCCGGCTCGCACTCGCACCCGTGAGTTTTTCGAAATACATGTGCGAAATTAGATTTGAAATTTATCACCAGCTTTACGGCGAAGGAAAGTATCGTGAAAAAATCTATATAAACCTGCAAAGCAATTCAATGGTGTGTGTGAAGTTCCTAATCCGCACTGGGCCCGCATGGAAACTATGGCCTCTGAGAGAAGGCTTATGCCCAGCAGTAGGACAAAGGCTTGGACAATGATTCGTGTTGCGAGTGCTTCGCATAGGTTTCCTCTGAGCATGAGAAGGCTTGGGTCTGTACTTGTAGTTTGTAGAAACACATCTAATCCTCTTTACCCTCGCCTTCGGCTCACGTACTGCGCTCTTCCACATTAATCTCCCTAGTTTGTAATGTACTATTACGTTCTAAATTTCCAGATAGCGGAGCTGAAACGTGGCGCTGAGATAATAGTGTGCACGCCGGGTCGTATGATCGACATGTTAGCGGCTAATTCCGGTCGCGTTACGAACCTGCGTCGGGTGTCGTACATCGTGCTTGACGAGGCTGACCGCATGTTTGACATGGGCTTTGAGCCACAGGTAAGACCATGGAATAAAAGGTTGCCCAGTAGACTTTATAGATAGACATTTTTTTTAGGTTGTGTTTACGCCTGGCTAGTACTTTTAGAGTAAAATTATACACAAAGAAAGGCTGGTGGAGCAACGCGTTGGCGGGCAAACTAAGATCTTTTGGTGGGCTACTTTGCGGTCCGCGGGCTTGGGTTTGCCCACCCTTTGTGTAATAGATAAACGAGCTTGGAAATGTCTAGTGGATTTGACATATTATGTCAACGTTAATAAATGCGAGGGTGTTTGTTGCTCTTTAATTCTAAAACTGCGTAACAAAAACGCTTATGTAGAATGTTGGACGTCTGGAATAACACAGACTGCTTTACACAACTGCCTGAAGGACGGCTATGTTTTTATATGTATCTATTTCTTTGGCCTCTGTAGCGTCAAACTGCTGGGCGGATTTCATCATATGATCATTAGATTCGTCTTAACCGTCAGAGTGATAGAGTATATCAATTTTTAATATTATGGCGTACGCGTAAAAACATATGAAGAGGTATTAGAATTATTTATTACTGGAACAATCTGGGTATCTACTGAAAGGTAATAATTAGCTAATTTTTTTATATATTATACAAGTTTTTAAGCTACCATTTTCAAAAAAATCAAAAACCTGACTATCTCTCTCGCTCTTTCTCTAAAAAAAACTTAAAAAAGAGAACTGATGTATGTAGTCTAGAACTAGTAAAAACAAGTCTAGCGGTGACTCCAGTCAGGAGCTGCAAGGTAATTGCAAGTCCTGATATAAATCCAGGATATTTTTGTCGGCAGGTAATGAAGATAATCGACAACATCCGCCCTGACCGACAGACCGTGATGTTCAGCGCGACTTTTCCACGCCAGATGGAGGCGCTGGCTCGAAGGATACTTCAGAAGCCCATCGAGATACAGGTACGTTATTTCCGCTTAAGAGTTGCTCAACGAGCTATGGAGTGGAGAGGGCTGTGCTCGGGGTTTCTCTACGGGATCGAATCAGAAATGAGATCCGTAGAAAACGAGGGTCACCGATATAGCCAAGCGGATTAGCCCGTTCAAGCGGCAATGGGTAGGCCACATAGCACGGAGAACAGATGGCCGTTGGGCCGAAAAGTTCTCGAGTGGAGACCGCGGATTGGCGTAAGACGTCCAACAACGAGATGGACGGATGACTTGGTTGAAGCAGAAGGCTCGCGGTGGGTGCAGGCCGCTTCCAACCGAAGCAACTGGAGATCTATGGGGAGGTCAGTACAACAGTCCTATGGTGATGATGATGATGATGATGATACATTTCTGGTAATATGTACTAAGAAAGCAGAAGTCCTCAGGCCATGTACATTCTAAAAATTCTGTTACCCATTGGAATTATATGTTGAAGTAACTTATTTGAGCTATTTGGCGTAAGTGTGTGAATATCAACAAATAACTAGAATTCACAATGTACAGTCATAAAATTTCCCATAAACAAACAACTAACAATCCCATGGACAATAAGGATCCTCCTATGTGGTCTGAAATAAATCTTTTTACCCGACTGCGAAGTAGTAGGGTTATTTTTTTTCTTTTATTTACATACTAGCTTTTGCCCGCAGCTTCGCCCGCGTGGAATTTGGTTATCGCGCGCTGTTCCCTCAGGAACTGTGCATTTTCCTGGGATATAAAAAGTAGCCTATGCCAAAAATCACGTCGATCCGTCGCTCCGTTTCGACGTGAAAGACGGACAAACATACAAACAAACATACAAACACACACACTTTCGCATTTATAATGATGTAAATAATGAAGAATGGATAAACAAGTAAAGAACTCAGTGGAAGAAAATGGTTTGTCGCAAATATTAAATATCCAATTTCAAGACGCAATTGAAAGAGTAATGCTTTCTTCATGCGGCTTCTAAATTGAATTTGTAATAATATTTGTGACCTTCCTTAATTTCCCACTCACCTCTTTAGCTATATTTATTTGAGTGCACAAGCAAGCGTCATTATTCCGAGTAAAATCATAACAGCGTGATTTAGGAATATCGCCGAATGTAACAGCGCCATCTGTGGGAATCTTATGTAACTGAAACTTGTTTTTTTACTATATGATAAAGTGGCGTAGTCGATTTGGTAAACAATTGGTTTCTATTTTAAATTGAAGCAGATAAAAGTGTGCCATTGTAGAAGACAAAAATTTTACAAGAGTAAAAAAAAAGAAAAAGATTTACCATAGGGGATTTGAAAGCAGGAAAATTAGTCAAAAAAAAATACAAAAAGATGAAACATACAAAAAGATGTAGATTTTGATTTGAACTTAGGACAAATCATACAAAAATCCAAAAACATGTGGTTTTGGAGAATTGAACATTGGTAACTTTTTATCTGACTGTCAAAACAAAATTCTCCTATAACTTTTATAAGGCAATAGCTAGTTGACGTCACTTATTTGCTAACTTAAACTACTTGCTACTTATTCGTTAAAAGTAACTAAATTTGTTTTTAATGTTTTACATTTTTTTATGGCTTTTAACTTTTTATATGTTTGTTTGTTTGCTTCAAATTTTGCATGTTAATATTGACCCACTTCGAGTCGTCGAATTGACGAGATTTAATTTTTTTGACACCTGAAAATGACTACAGGAATCGAAAGAGTTTTGCTTCCTGAACACGAAAAAATATTTATTATAATTTATTTCTCCATAAAAAAATACAAGAAATTAAAAATATATAAACGTAAACCAAAAATATATGACTATTGTCAAGAGGGCGCTATTGTTCTTATTTATATGGCAATAGTTCAGTATAGTCGGAACAATGACATCTTGACTGGTCTACACCGTTTACCTGTTAGCTCTGATGTTGATTTGGAATGGTTTTGTAGTGAAATAGTTTCATTCCCCAAGCGTTTTTTTAACACATTATTTACAATGATCCGTTGTTGACTATTAATCGTTTTTGACAATCATTAAAATTATTGCCAGTGTAAGAAATTAGTTACAATGAAATTCCGCAACATGGCGAATAGTCATATATTTCTGGTCAGGCTTTACCTGAATTTACTAATACTACCACAGAATAGATATGTTTCCTTTGCCTTTTTCACCAGAAAAAAGAGCTGTCATAATTTTTAATTTGACATTGATATTGACACTTGGCGGACAACGAACGACCGACGTGTTAGTGTTATTGATTCAAATAAGATTTTAGCAGCCCGTAGTTGTGATCGAAATGGACCCGAATAAATAGACTAAGGGGCTGTTTCACCATCCATTGATAAGTGTTAACTGACGGTTAAATGTGATGCCGTCTCAGTCTATTTTATGAAACAAATAGAGACGGCATCATATTTAACCACCAGTTAACACTAATCAATGGATGGTGAAACAGCCCCTAAGTATATAACCCTCCGAAATATACCAAATATTGTTTCGTGCCTAATTGCAAAACTGATTCATCAAAGGCACCGTATAGACATTTCGTTCCAAATCGTCAATGTTATGATCATCCGCTGTATCCGTAAGAAAGCCGGGTGTCGTAACGTATTTATCTGCAGTCCAGTATCAGTATCCATAGCTAAAATCGTCGTAGCAGTCTTATATTTTAAGTTTCAGAGCAAGAAAGAACCAAACCGCCTATGTATGCAAACCACACGCTACGCACAACAAAATTTTGACAACGTCAACGTCAGATTTACGTCATCACTTTTTTTTTAAATAGAGTAGACTAAAGTAATGGATCTATTGTGTGGTAGTTTTGGAGTTATGCCCTTTTAGAATAAGCATATCTTAATAAAATTGTAATAAGTTAACTATAATCCTAGTAAAAATGTAAAACTATCAGCATCTTTCTCTTTACAAACAGAATACAGAAAACGAATCAAATTATAGTCTTAGAAATATGACATCTTGTCAATTGACTTTAAATTTGGTATGTACAGTCACGTCACGACAATGTATTGCCCAGTCACTTGACTGAAATTTGGATGTGTAATTCTATTCTGATTTATTCATTGCCATTTCAACGAGCTAATTCTTGCTTGAGCTTGATGAGTATCATAATGTTCATAACTATTCATATCATAACCTAATTGATATTCTACCACAGGTGGGCGGACGAAGCGTAGTCTGCAAGGACGTGGAACAACACGTAGCCATCTTGGAGGATGACGCCAAGTTCTTCAAGCTGCTGGAACTCCTGGGGCTGTACAGTCAGTTGGGCAGCATCATCGTGTTCGTGGACAAGCAGGAAAACGCGGACAGTCTGCTCAAAGATTTGATGAAGGCTTCATATTCCTGCATGAGCTTACATGGAGGTATGTATTTCGTGAGACCACTCACGCTAAGTAACTAACTCTTTTTTGTGTTTGAATGTTGTCAAGATTTTAAACTTATTGGGTACAGTTTCAACATTTATATACTGTTGTGCTAAAATGCGGTCATTGATGCAGCGGTTGGAGATTTTCATTTTAAATGTACACTTTACTTTGTTTTCAGAATGACATAAATCTGGGTTCTTCTTACTCAGAATCACGGGCACTGATTGATTATTAGCAAGAAAAAAAAATATCCTCAATTTTTCATACAATTTTTACGACCAGTATAAACTGTTATAATATAACTTACGAATATGACAAAAACGGGGAAATTTTTTTCTTCGTCCAAATCAATAGTGCTAATGGTTCTGAGTAAGAAGAACCCAAAGTTAGCTTACTCGAAAAACAAAATTACCTAAATAACACACGTAAAAAAAAAACCGCTGTTGTATACGGCAGGGATGGCGAAAGAATGGCAAACGACTAAAAATATGTGCACTTCATTAATCTCTTCTAATCATGGAATGTGTGTATTTCATTGATAGTTTATTAGTGAAATAAACTAATGAGCGTGTCGTTATTAGCCTTAATACTTAATATAAATAAAATAGACGTTATTATTACCTACCTCAATTACATCGGTATATGTATGCTTAGTAAAAATTAAGTCTTTTTTTGCGAGTTTCAAGCTAAAAGTTTACCTCTACCATACTGTTTATAACAAACCAGACTACAGGTTTCATATTTCTTTACAGGTTGCTGTGCGTCCTCGACATTATACTTTACCCGTCATTACGTTTGACAAATTAATTCAATAGATTGAATGCCTTACATAAATCGTGCTGAAAATATTTAATTTAATAAAGAAGTCTTATACTTACGATGTCTATGTCTAGTTTTTAAGAAAAAGTTGGATACCAACGTATATGAAAACTAAACATTTTCAACAGTTTAACAGACAGTCCAAGTTCATTTATGTTTTTTGACGTCTTAGTAACGTACGTTATATGATCTGGCCCCTGTACGACAACAATTACAAGGTTGCATCTCGACATTATTCTTAACTTTTTCATAAAAAAGTGTCAATATGTGAAATTTTAGCACTTGTAACTTTTGTGGTATAGGGAGTGGTCTAGATGCAGGTGGAATTGATAACCTCCTTTTTACAAGTCAAATAAAGAGCAGTGTACAGCGCATCTCATCTCACTCCTTCAGCCAAAGAAAAGGCGAGGTTTGATTTTGATTGTATTTAAAGCGAAACTGTTATTTCCACGTTTTATGTCGCGCATTCAATCGCCTGTGCTCTCCGTTGATATGCAATATATTAATGCGTGCCTGTTACAGGGATTGATCAATTCGACAGGGACTCCACCATTGTTGATTTCAAGAACGGCAAAGTGAAGCTCCTGGTAGCGACTAGTGTGGCGGCGCGCGGGCTGGACGTCAAACAACTGGTGCTGGTAGTCAACTATGACTGCCCTAACCATTATGAGGACTACGTGCATAGGTGAGGATGCTTTGGGAGTTGTAGAAAGAAATCAAGAAAGGAAACACATAAAATACATGTATTTAACGGTATTTATGTTTTAACATTACAATCATAGAAGAAAGAAAAAAACATGAGCGATATGTGTAAGATAATCCAGTGTAGGTAGGTACTACGTAATGAAACACGACCGCTAGAATGAGAGCTCGTTTTTTGCAATGAGACCAAGACGCTAAATAGGACCCCACTAAGCATAAATAGTACATTGTGTCTTAAGGGCGGTAAATAAGGAATTACGAGCGAGAGTATTAGAATTTAATAAATTTAGTTTGAGCCGATGCCCCTGGCGCAGCTCTTGGCCCGCCGCAAAAAAAAAAATAAAAAAATAAGTAAATTAAAGTAAATAGGTACTTAATTGAAAAATTATATTTTCTAAAAATTCAACTATAGCTATAATTACCATCATTTACATGTCCCCTGAAACAAAAGCTTACTGTTGAGTAGAAAAAAGTCAGAACCAACAGCTTATATACAAAAATATGAACATGAAAATAGTGACACAGAGCCACTAGGATTATTATGACCACTTTATTCCTTATTAAAATTTAGCTTCAAATTTTTAGCTGTAAAATGTGCGTAACTAAACCAACCTTAACTCCTTTAGATGCGGGCGCACCGGCAGAGCAGGCAACAAAGGTTTCGCCTGGACGTTCCTAACCCCGGAACAAGGCCGGTACGCGGGTGACGTGCTACGTGCTATGGAGCTGAGCGGCGCAGTCGTGCCGCCCACCCTACGCGCCTTGTGGGATTCGTACAAGGACGCGCAAGAAAAGGATGGCAAGAAGGTTCATACAGGAGGTGGATTTAGCGGAAAGGGTGAGTGAATACAAGACTATTCTTTGTTTGAAGATATCCTCGACACTGTTTGGCCAGTTAAGTATTTAAGTGTATCTGCAAAATAAAGATGTTATGTTGTCGCCATATTGAGGAAACAATTTTTTTTTTAGCTAACTGCCTTACATAGAATTAAAAAATTAGACAATACTAAATTGAACGAAATATTTAAATGGTTTAACTTTTAAAGCTGGTTTTTTATTTTAATATTTTGTGTATTATGTATACAAGTTGTGATTGATTACATAAAAAAAATCAAGTCAAAATAGCTCAAGGCCAGATGTTGTTCCCTTATCCAGCTCCGGCCTTTAATCTTTATGAATTTTGTTACAAATAAAATTATTTGTTTTTGTTTTTTAATAATAATCAGTGCACAGAAGTACAAAACAAGAGCAGGCGGAACTTGACTAGACTTTCATGCTGTGGGTTGTATAATAAGTATTACATAGCAGACATTTTTAATTTACATGACATTAATTTGCAAGAGCTCGAAGTCGCAGTGCTGGATCGTCAATTGGAAAAATGAGAGCCCTATGTTCCTCATTAGTAATACAAAGTTTCGGCGTGACCAAAGTATAGGCCGAAATTGCATTTTGAAGTCAATCAGGCCGAAACCGCCCCCTCTTCAGTATCTCAGTCAGTATCAGGAAACCCACACGTCTATGAACTTAAATACATTGCAGGTTTCAAGTTCGACGAATCAGAAGCGCAAGCGGCGACCGAGAAGAAGAAGTACCAGAAGGCAGCGCTCGGGCTCCAAGACTCTGACGACGAGGACGTCGAAGGCGACCTCGACCAGCAGATAGAAACCATGCTGGCTGCTAAGAAGATCGTCAAAGAGATCAAGGTTAATGTCATATTATTATAGATACCTGGAATAATAAAGATACGCTACTTTTTATCGATATACCCACGGGATCGAGGTAGAATCTCGAAATCTCATCCGCTGGGTATGGAGTCACGAAATTTGGCACTGTTGTTTATAATGCAACTGGAATTGTTAGGAATTCGTATTGGCAGATGTCAACATGACGTATGTCGCACAAAGGCCGAGACTTCTGGAATAACTACTACTGGAATGGCTACTCTTTACCTCGATATTCCCACGGGGTAGGGATAAAATCTTAAATTTTCAACCGCCAACATCATTTTTGTCAAAGAGATATGGGAATTCAGTAAAATCCCTGCTGGTTTTTATGGTTTACGCGTGCAAAAACACCATGACTGTGGTCACAGTAGATTGTAGAGTAATGTAATAATAGTAGATTATTGTCGTGGCCTGGAAGTAGGCATTGCTGGCTGAGTATGAGTATTAAACGGACGGGCTTGCGAGTCGTTTAACTAATACGAAGCCGCAATTGCTATTCAGCCGAGACTAATATAAAGCTTTCTCAAATGCTGAATTCTGAAATAGAATAAACTTTTCCAAAATATTTTATAAAATTTAGTTTACAATATTTTTTTTCATATGCTTTCCCGCCTTTTTCATTAAATAAACTGCAGGTGTATTTTTCCACGAAAACACCACAAGCTCAGACCAATAGAAAAAGTCCGGAGTTCCAACAAAATATCTGATACCGGCTATGACTTGGCTGTATATCGATTTGCCACATTTCAGGCCTTTTTAAACTTAAAAAAAATGTGACTGATTGCAGGCGCGCTAATTCATTATTGTCGAGCTAGCGCGCCAGCAATCTTTTTAACTTTTTAATTTTTCGCTGAATAAACTATGCACTTCACCTTCTGATATGTAAAGAATAATTCAACTTACGGTCATTTTTGAGAAAATTGTTATCCACAGCCGGGTTTGGTGCGCCGGGAGCGCCGGGGGCGGCGGCGGCGGGCGGCGCGGGCGCCGACGTGAAGCTGGAGCTGGCGCGCCGGCTCGCGTCGCGCATCAACTCTGGCCAAGGGGCTGGCGCCGAGCACAGGGCGCCACCAGCAGGCCGCCGAGGCCATCCTGAAGGGGGCGCCATCCGCCCACACGCTCATCACGGTAGGTCAACAATGACACTTTAATTGATAAGGGCTACCGTTTTCGTGCGTCGTGCTCACCATTTCGCGCCACTGTAGACAAAGGTCCTGCCTGAAGTAAAGTGGTTAGTTTGTTGTTACGGGCGTGAAAACAAAATTTATATTTAAATCATATTTAATACCTTAAAACCGTACCATAAAAATATCGAGCATGCCAGAGTGTTGCGTAGTCCCGTTTTGTTCGGAAAAAAGAGAGGACAAAGGTTTCCGAAAGACAAAACTGTCTCAAAACACAAACATTCATTGCCCTGTAACGCATATTTGCCATAATTTCGGGTATTGCAAAATATTCACAAAATTATTCTAACTATAAATGAACGGATGCGAGACATGGTTCGTAAGGAAGGATATCACCGATCGTTTGCAGGTGTTTGTTAACAAATGCCTGAGGCGTATCCTTGGAATTTTTGGCCTCGAACTATCTCAAACGCAAGACTGTGGCAAATGACTGACCAGAAGCAGTAAGCCGAGAAGTTATGATAAGGAAATGGCGATAGATTGGACACACGCTTCGAGGGTCGAATGATCACCTGCCCAAGCAGGGTCTCCGTTGGCAATCTACTGGCAGAAGACGGCCAGGACGTCCTCGGACCACGTGGAGGCGATCAGTTGAGAAGGAGGCTGGCTCAATTGGTCTCGGCTGGGAAGAGCTGGAAAAGCTGCGCAAGATCGAGCCAAATGGAAAACTCTATCTACGAGCCCTATGTCCCTAGTGAGGGATAACAGGATCACATCATCATCATCATCATAAATGAACCGGCGTAGCTCACCCATAAACAGTGACATTTGACATTTCGGAAACCTCTCGCTACACTAGCGCCTCTAGCGGCGAATTCATACGCGATAGCCCTCATCTAATGTGAGTTTTAGTGACAGGCTAGTCAGCGCTAGTATCGCGTGGTCCGTTTGAAAACTGCCATTTATGTCGGTTCTGTCGTGTATTTATCAGGATAATTAAAATTTAGGGCAATTCAGGATCACTTTGTTAACAAGCTTACCATCAGGGGAAGCATAAGGCAACCGCTGGTGAGTATCTAAGTAAAAAAAAAGTGTGGGCATTAATAATTTGCAGGTGGTAGGACCTTGTGCAAAGTCCGCCCGGATTGCTACCACCATCTTGCTCGCTAATCCTGCCGTGAAGCAGCAGTGCTTGTGCTTGTACTGTTGTGTTTCGGTGTGGAGAGTACAGCCGGTGAAATTACTGGCACTTGAGGTATCCCATCTTAGGCCTCTAGGTTGGCAACGCATCTGCAATCCCCCTGGTGTTGCAGGTGTCTATGGGCGGTGGTGATCTCTTACCATCAGGAGACCCACTTGCTCGTTTGCCATCCAGTCAAATAAAAAAAATAGCATGGAAAGGGTATAAGGGTTCCCCACATCTATGGTTGAGGAATCGGCAAAAGCCAATAGATAAAAACTTTTATGTCCATGCAGTGAGAGCTAAAATCGCGTCGACGACTTTTTCGTTCTTATTGCGTAGACATAAAGCTTTTTTATCCGCTCTTGCCGATCCCACGTCGATAGATTTGGAGAGATAAAGCGGCATCAATCTTGGAGAATACTGCTAAATTTTTGCCGAAGCCAGAGATGAGTGGAAGGACAAAGGGAAGGCCTCTGCCCAGCCGTGGGACACCTTATAAGCTATTTAAAAAAAAAGAGTTCTGTGCTTTAATTAATCGCTCAAAACACCATCTGTTTCCAGGCTAAGACGGTAGCAGAGCAGCTGGCCGCCAAATTAAACACGCGTCTCAATTACCAGCCGCGCGACGAAAGTGCCAACGAGCCCGCTGAAGAAGTGTTTAGGAAGTACGAGACGGAACTGGAGATCAATGACTTCCCGCAGCAGGCGCGCTGGCGAGTCACTAGCAAGGTTGGTGTCGTTAGACTTAGCACACTGTAACAACCCGACGGCCATTCGACTCATCCTTAACGCATTGACTGCCACCTGACCTCCACAGGTGCCACCGACGCACATGTGCGTTCAAGATGTATGAATAATTATGACAGCGGCACTGGGTGAAGTTCCGAAAACGCACATATGCGTCGGTGGCAGTGAATGCGTTAAATACGGATATTTAAGCCTTATGTCGTATTTCCCATGGCTTATCCCTTGTTAGCAACCGAATCGTGGCCCACTGTGGAACCTTTTTTTAGAAAAATCCATAGTGAGATGGGATGGTTTGACTAGGGAATTTATTATGGCATTTACTTTGAGAAAGTTCTACGGTGGGTCAGGAATCAAATGGTTCGACTGTACAGTGAGGTAATGAGATTACGTATAAATTAAAACTACCTACCCCCCGCCTCCAGCTTTGCCTGTGTCACTCAGTGCACATCATTTGCACTCAGTCATGTGGTGATTATTTCACTATTTTTAGTTGACGGACACATTATTTGATTTTTGTAACACACGGCAAACAACACATTTATCATTGGCGCATGTTACTTGGCCGACCGTGGCGCTCAAAAGGTAAATTTACAGGCATCGTACTTTTAATGTGTTTGCGATATAGACATTGTAGTTAGATTAACAATTATAGCTCAATTATTTTACTATGTTTGTTCGAATCTCAACCTTAGCACCGAGCCAATAAGAGAATGAGTGTGGCCAATTATTGATATCACAAGATTGCAATACTTATTAGTTTTGCCAGACATGTTTACTGGTTAAGTCTGCCCCCGGTACTTTCTGATAACCTTAGCACTTAAATGCACGCTGCAATCCGATGCAATACTCAGTCAGTGTTGTATCATTGTACAAAATGTTGCTCAAACTAGCTCTAATTGGTGCTTTAGTATTCTTCTGTGTTAAACTCTTTAACAGGCGGAGGTGCTACCATTATGTTTAGGTGAGGTTAAAATTAGTTATTTGCTGTAAAGAAACGTGAGTTTATTACCGACCTTTATTGGGTTGGTGATGCAATTCGAGTTTTTATTTTAAGCGTATACGAATTAGTCAATGGTAGAAATGCCATAATTTGCTGGAATAGTAAAAAAAATTAAGTATCAAGTCGAAAACCCATTTCGTGTCGTCGTTAACCCTGAGTTATGGATGACAGTTCCATGGATTTTGATACTTCTTAGTCTTGGTTTAGAGCTGGTTCACACTAGCGTTTTTGTCGGTCAAGATTTAATATAATAATAATAATAAATAAATATCACGGGACAATTCACACCAATTGACTTAGTCCCAAAGTAAGCTTAGCAAAGCTTGTGTTATGGGTACCAAGCAACGGATAAATATAATTATATAGATAGATACATACTTAAATACATATTAAACACCCAAGACCCGAGAACAAACATACGTATTTTTCATACAAATATCTGCCCCGACAAGGCCCTGACACGGGAATCGAACCCGGGACCTCAAGCTTCGTAGTCAGGTTCTCTAACCACTAGGCCATCTGGTCGTCTAAATTATATTGTCTATATTAATAGTAACATTTTTGTTCCAACTTCTCATCAGCAGGCAATCTGTTAGCAAATACCACCATCAAGCCGGAAAGCGAACAAATCTCAACTTGAACATTCCTCTTTCCAGGAGGCTCTGGCCCTGATCAGCGAATACTCCGAAGCAGGCATCACAGTCCGCGGCACGTACGTCCCCCCAGGCAAGAACCCGCCCGAAGGGGAACGGAAGCTGTACCTGGCCATAGAAAGCTCCCAGGAACTCGCCGTGGCCAAAGCCAAGTCGGAGATCACGCGTCTGATCAAGGAAGAATTGCTGAAACTGCAGACCTCTGCCCATCACATGGTCAACAAGGCTAGATATAAGGTCTTGTAGGATTAAATTTGCGAAGTTGTAGCAGTGTTTTATTTGTTGTAATTCTTTTTCACCTTCGACTTACAATGTAAACCGTGAAATGTTTCCCGCAGGGCATTGTTTACTTTTCCTTTTTTGTTTGTCTAGACGACCGAGTTATCTAACTATTAGTGGCAGTACTCTATGGTTAGATTATATAAGGTTTTATGGTACAGTGGGGGTAGGAAAACCTTCGTCAGTTATTAAATTGATTCCTTTACAAAGTCTTAGACTCGTAGTACGTTTTGAAACCAAAGTATTAAGTAGACAAGTGCATATCAAATTATACTTACTTGACATGATAACAAGGGTCAAAATAGTATACACCTCGTAACATATATCTAGTTTCAAACCAATGTTTGAAACCTTTTTAATAAACAACTTCGTAAAAGTTTCAATCCAATAATGTTCTATTAAATTGTCAGAGTTTGTCAGTGCCAAGGTGTAGTTGTATTGTAGGGTTGCTTTTGGGTTGCTTGCTATGGTCACCTGATTGTTTAGCAGGTTGACAGGTTGACGCAGTATGTCCTACTCAATCGGTAAAGCAGATTAGCGCTCATACTGAGCAAACGAAAATAGATCTTAAGGTGACGAACCTTTTAAACATTAGGGGTTGCTAAATCGATTTTTCGATTCATTGATTTGTTTGCAAAATATTCAATTTTAAAGTGCAAATTTTCATTAAAATCGAGCGTCCCCCCCTCTAAAATCTAAACCGGTGGGTGGAAAATTTTTAAAAAATTCAGGATGGCAGTAAGTTTATCAGACTTACAAGGAAAACTATAACGGTTAAGTTTTCTTGAGAATTATTAGTAGTTTAAGAGTAAATAGCAGCCTAAGGTATAAAATATACCTAAACTTGGAATATTCCGTACTACAAAATACGAAATCCTTAAAAAAATATTACTTAATTTTCTCGTAATGGCTCGACGGAACCCTATTTCGGGCGTGTCCGACACGCTTTTGGCCGGTTTTAGACTACTGCCCGAATATATATGCTTTTTATGAGCATAGATTGGTACCTAGTAGTACGCCTGAAGTGCCATTGTTGCCATGCGTCTTGTCATTATTGTAATTAATTAATAATCATACATTGTATTGTAGGTATTGATACATAAATTGGACTTTATTTTTTTCATAGTCGACACATCAAAATATTTCATTTCATTTCATTTCATTTCAAGGACCCCTGCTTACATTTTTAATGCCACAGTCGGCAAAACACGACTGCTGAAAATAGTGCCAATAGGCGCAAGGTCGGCATTTCGTGGCGACATGGCGCCGATTTTCAGATTTTTTTTGTCGTCTTTGGCCGACCGTGGCTTTCAAAAGGATGAAATGTAGCGTATTTTTGGTATTGTTTTGTGCACAATGAATAGTTTTGCGATGAAGTAAAGATCAGGCGTTTAATAATGAATAAAAAACAGGAAGTGGCCGTAACGATGACTCCTACAGCATTTTCAACGGCACAAGTCATAGAAACCCACAAAAGGCCAGATTTTAACTAAAACTCTTAATTGCATTTTCTCAAAAATGACCGTAAAAGTTGACATTATTCTTTACATATCAGAAGGTGAAGTGCATAGTTTATGGTCAGCGAAAAATTAAAAAGTAAAAAAGATTGCAGGCGCGCTAGCTCGACAATAATGAATTAGCGCGCCTGCAATCAGTCGCATTTTTTTTAAAGTTAAAAAGGCCATGGCAATATTGGCACAAGTCGTATACATACAGCCAAGTCTAATGGCCGGTATCAGATATTTTGTTGGAACAACGGACTTTTTCTATTGGGTCTGAAATAGCTTGTGGTGTTTTCGGTGGAAAATACACCTGCAGTTTATTTTTAATGAAAAAGGCGGGAAAGCATAAGAAAATTATTGGAATAAAATTAAATTTTACAATATATTTTGAGAAAAAGTTTATTCTATTTCAGAATTATTCACCATTTTTGAGAAAAGCTTTATATTAGTCTCGGCTGGAATAGCAATTGCTGGCTTCGTATTAGTTAAACGGACTCGCAAGCTCGTCCGTTTAATACTCATACTCAGCCAGCAATTGCCTACTTCCAGGCCACGACAATAATCTACTATTAGCTGTTTATGAGATTTCACTACTTTTTATAAGCAGCACAATCGAGTCTAGGGTTACCAGGTGTGCGACTTTAACCGGACATGTTTGGTTTTTTACGGACGTGGCCGGCCTGTCCGGCTTTCCTTTGGTTTTTCAATGTGCCACGCAAGTCGTGAGCGAGAAATTTAGATAGGTATTTTTTACTATTTAATTTGTCCGGCCTTAAATGTTTTTTTTTGGTTTTGTGTTTTTAGACCTGGCTACTCTAATCGAGTCCTGGCACGTTTTAGACTGCGTTTCAACCAGAGATGTGCAAGGATAACCAATAAAAACTTAGCACCACGCTGCTGGTACAGTTGAACAAATGTCATGTTGACATCTCATGCTTTTTTCAAGGAAAACAGTGAAATTGATTATTAAATCATCATCATCCCTGGGTCATGATTCAATTCGTTCGACTGTACTGTACATACATACATAGGTACTTACCTTTTAGATTCATACCATTAATGGTCTGTAAAGGTCTAAAGGGGCTCCTAGACGGGCCATATTTTCACTGCAATTTGTGGCCGGCAACTATTGGTGTCCCTCTCTTACTCACATGTTAGACAGGGATACCAATAGTTGCCGGCCACATATTGCAGTGAAAATATGGCCCGGCAAGTTATTATGTGTATTCTCCGTAATTGTAAGTCATCATCATCATTATCAGCCTAGAACGTTTATTGTTGGCCTCCACCGTGAACCTACCTTGTTTACACCTTACCTTGATTTCAACGAAGCTTATCGCTATCGAGCTTCGTTAAAATCAAGGTACGCGGAACAAAACCAGAATTTAATTCACAAAATTAGTAATGACCGCGATAGTCCAAAAATTGTATCTACTAGCTTTAGCCCGCGGCTTGGCCCGCGTGGTATTCGGTTATCGCGCGCAGTTCCCTCGGGAACTGTGCATTTTTCCGGGATAAAAAGTAGCCTATGTCACTCTCGGGCCCATAAACTATCTCTATGCCTAAAATCACGTCGATCCGTCGTCGCTCTGTTCCGACGTGAAAGACGGACAAACACACTTTCGCATTTATAATATTAGTATTGATTATAGTATGGATATGGATTAGATTAGATATTGTAGTCTACTTTTACAAATCATACTATAAGAATGGGTTGAGATAATACTTATCAGTCACGCAATCATGCTCTCAGGTAGGTACTTACACCGTTTAGGTTTTGGGTTCCAATCAGTGGCGTAGCTAAGTAACCAAAGGCCCTGGGGCTAAAAATAAACTAGGGCTCCAACTAAACTATTTAAAATCGTTTGTTCCGTGTTCGTCGTGTTCCGAGTTCGAAGTACTCCAAATTTCCTGAGCCCGAGGGGCCCCTTAAGCGTGGGGGCCCCGGGGCACTGCCCCGTCTAGCCCTCTGGTAGCTACGCCACTGGTTCCAATAAAAGCAAATATTCCAATCCGAACGAAAATAACAGATAAAATGAAATCTCCAAACACGATATTGTATGCGACATTGTTGAGTGTAACGATCCTGCAATGTTTTCAACTTTTTAGTGTAGGAAACTGAATCACGTAGGTACTATCAAAACAACTGAATTGTGACCCACTGTGGAAACTTCCTTTCTTTCGTAGAAAAAGTCATAGTGACAATCGCATTGCTTGACGAGGGAATTCTTTACGACACTTACTGTGAGAGCGTTTTACGGTGGGTCAGGAATCAAATGGTTCGTTCGACTGTACCTGAGTGGAACCTTTTCATATTCAATTTCGCTATGATTTTTTTGGCAGATGTATGGGATGTCAACATGACATTAGTATTTAACACATAGGTTCCACCGTGGTACGTAATTCAGTTTCCTCGACTGTTGGTATAGTAACTTAGTCATATTCTGATGAATTAAAGAGTCAACAAAGCTCATTAACAAACATTGCATAGTGAAACGTAATAGGATGCGTGCACGCCGATTACATCTGTTTTATAATGTGCTCACGCCTTTACCTCGCATACCTGCATGGAGAATTCCTGCAAGATAAGGCCGAGCACACACTAGGGCACGTGTTTTCCGAAGATAATTATTGTTAGTGCGTTATAAATAACACTGACAGGGTCTCGTGCGCATATGATACGCTAGGGTTATCTGTGCTATCAGAGCGGGATGATTCCACGACAAACAACTTTACTGTCTAAGAACAAAGGGGCGTATGTTTGCTAGTTGGTGCCTTTGGACGGATATAGACCTTAACCAGCTCAAGACACTAGGATTCTTTGACGACGAGTCTAATTTTAAAAGAGCAGTATAATTAGATAATTAGGTTTCTTAAGAGTTTAGATTAGACTGTTATGTTATGACACTGTTTTCTTTGCTTCTTTTATGTAGGCGCTGGGTTTCTTTACTATGTTGTTTTGTAACTAAATGGAAAGTTACTAATCAGTAAGTAATCTACGTACCTAAACAAAATTTGTTACAAACACTTCAGAGCAGTGATTCAAGGCAATTCGTCAACTGTAAGCATGTGAGTTTGTTTATGAAAAAATAGACGTCGCTAGCCGATGATCATCAAGGGGGGGGGGGGGAGGATGCTAAAATTATAAATAAAACTTAAACGTGCTCTTGACTGTAAAACAAATAAACAGTACATACCTTATAGGTAGAGTCATTCACGATGACGCGTGCCGTGGTTCTTATTACAATGTCATTATGTCTAATTTTGACAAAATCACGCGTCTTCGTGGATGGCACTAGGTATACCGACGCTAGAAGAACAGATATTTAACTTAACCGTTCGGGGAAAAAGACCTAGAGTGGCGACCACGAACCGGAAGACGAAGCGTTGGCAGGCCCTAGATGGACTGACATCGTGACAGTTGTGGCCAACCGGTGCACCTAAGTGGCGAGGTGTCGTTCATTGCGACGTTCTAAGGGGGAGCCATTTGTTTAGCAATGGACGTCTTCTGGCTGATGATTACTTACATGTCTCAAAAATAGACATGGGTTTATAATCTCGACTTTACGAAACAACCACAACTCACGAACTAGGTACTATAGTATTTAAAATGAATGACATGAGTAATCGTTCAGTATGGTTGTGCTGCGCTGTACTGTGCTGTTTGTGTCGAGAAAAAAGTTCTTGATTGATGCAGGCGTACTTAGATTACGGAGGTCCATAAATCCAAACCAAGCGTTGCGGTGTAACAACAACGAAAGTTCACAGGTTCTCAACCTTTTGCATATTTTTAGGGTTTCGTACATCCGAGTGATAGAACAGAACTCTTATAGAATCGTTCGAGTAGTGATCGTCTGTCATAGTCAATCTGCTCTGCACTTGCTCTGCGGCGTGCGGTGCTGCGGTTTTTAACTTTGTACTGTAGGTAGAATCTTGATTTTTACAATAAAACCGCATGGTGTAACACACTGGCTCCGTCACTCCGCGCGGAGGTGCGAATCGCATGACGGTTCGCATTATTCGTAGCGGTTCGCACTCCCAGACGGCGATGCTTGAGCGCCATAGAAATTAAAACAAGAAACAAATGAAATGCGGTTCGTCGTGCACCGCGCTGTGCCGGATGGAGATGCGGAGCAAATCCGTACGGTGGTGCGTCGTCACCGCTCGCGCTATCGTCTAGCACGCCGCAACGGGATTGAACGGGGTTGAAATTTGCAATACGAATAAGTATATGTACATTTATATTGGCCAAACACGAACGTAAATAATACGAACACGAACATAAGTAATAAATGAAATTTGAATTTAGGGACACTTATTTATTGGGGCAAATCGGAAAATAAAAATGAATGATTTTGTTAAGTGTCCCATGTGATATGTCAAATGGATTTTTTTATTTTAAGATTACAGGAAAACGTACAGGACATTATGTGTACATTTTACACAAGGGGGCACGATAAAAAAAATAACGTATGGAATACTCTCTACGGGAGTTCGGCTAGTACCCAATTGCCCAGTTTTTTTTCTACGCTCTACTTTTTCTTTTGCTTAGTAAAACAACGCTGCCTATTTTTCTCTGAGTGTTCTACTGACACAGCTTCCCTAAAAGCCTTCAGCACTTGCAAGAGGGCGATTTCACCCACGGTGTGTAACTATAGTCATCAAGAGTACCTGCCTAAGCATATTTTTATCCCTAGAGTCTAGGGCCTAGACAGTTTCGACCATTTCAATATTAGGCAAAACAAAACAAAACATCAAATTTGTCTATGGATAATGAATGAGTATCCCGACACTTTCTTCATGTGTGTACTTACAAGTATTGTATTTCATTACCATAATATATAGTTATGTACTTATTATGGTAACAGTTTCTTTATTATGTTTCCGTTACAGTAATGTCAATTCCAGTCGGCTAATATTTGTTTCTAAGAAACCTTTTTGACCTTTAACAAGTGTAATATAAAGATACGCTCGTGTAATTCACGAATATCATCGGCTTCCCGACCTTAGCGTAAACAAAACAAGATGATACCGCTATCAACGGTCAAATTGATTTTTGTGGAAAATTTTCAGGTTTTTATCTGTTTGACATACTGACTGTTAATTTTTGAAATTTGAAATCTATATGGTACTCAAAAAATATGTGATAGTAGCTGATTGTAAGTTCTTCAATACTCAGCCTCATCCTACGGACCAAGAAAGTGTAAATTTTATATAGACAAGGAAAAACGAACGACGAGATGGACGGATGACCTAAGGCCGTATTGCTACAGTACGATTACTTGGAGTTAACACTTGTTAGATGGGCGTGCCTTCAGTCAATTTTCAACTTTGACGTCATACAAATAAAGCCATTTTTAGTATACCGCTACCCACGTTTACAGATTATATAAAAACGATTTTATCTGTATGACCTCAAAGTTTACAATTGACTGAAGGCACGCCCATCTGTCAAGTGTTAGCTCCAAGTAATCGTACTGTAACGTTTCTGACGCTCGCGATCGCAATCAAATGACAGTTTTTGTATGCGAAATCTGTCATTTGATTGCGATCGGGAGCTACAGAAACGTTAGGCAATACGGCCTCTTCCTCTGGTTAAAGCCGCTGGTTTAAGGCTGATGCAGGACGCTTTCAATAGAAGCAACTGGAGGTCCATGTGGTGGCCTATGTTCAACAGTGGACGCCCTATGACTTATATGAAGAAAAGACGACGCTTTTTTTGGAATTCCCGAAGGATAGGAAGTTCTAAAACCAACGCGGTTTTTACCTCCTCAGTACAGTGTAGGTACATCTTGTTTTTCTTGTTAACTTCCACAGACGCTAGAATGGTATACAGAATATTCCTGAATATTTCAGCAGAATATTAGGTTAGTTGACTGAAAACCTCTGTGAAAGTTTGTCATAGGATTTTTTAGCCAAAGGTAGTCACGACCTTGTCGCGGTGCGCTTTGAACATCGTATAATGAATGTAATCATTTGTCAGCTACAATTAAAAATAATGAAAAACATTAACAGGGATGTTCAGTCGAAATAACCCATTGCTAAAATATTCTGAAACAGTTTGAAAATACTTTTAGTTTTGGAATTGGAGCCATTAATTTTATAATTTCGCACACGTTTGTAGAATTATAGCAGTATAGGTAGGTAAGGTACCAACACAGTGTAATATGGCACGAGTGCCTGCGTCTGTAACTAGAGCTGAATCACAAAGACATATTTAGTACTTAAGATTATAACGAAAAAAACAAAGTCGTTAAAGCTAAAAATAGCTGACATAGTCGTCAATAAACGCCTGTTTTCTCACAACAATCATCAGAGGTCAGTTCAATTAAGTTCCACTAAGAAAGGGGCCAAGTGACCTCTAACATATGATTCAGTATCTTAAACTTGTAATTAGTAGGAATACGTATAAGCACTGAGTAAGAACGACAAAATTGTTTCATTATTTACGAATAATTGATGCCCATTGGCTTGTGAAAGTCTATGATATCGGTGGACAAAAATAAGCTAATGTAAGTAAATAATTCATGTCATCATCAAGAAACAGTTTGGATTTTCATATTTGTAGTCCTATAGTTAGAGCAATGTCTGAGAGCCTAGTTTCGAATTTGTAACTAATATATGGTTTATTATATTTTGTTTCAATAAAGTGTAGTAAAATTTTTTTTTTTTTTTATATAGCTTATAATGTGTCCCACTGCAGGGCAAAATACTCCCCTTTCTTATTCCACTCGTCTACTCTTGGCCAGCTCTTGCCAATCTGACTGGAATCGGTCCAGGTCGTCCCGCCATCTCCTCCTAGGTCTGCCTCTGCTCCGGTGCCCGTCGCATGGAACCCAATCGGTGATTACTTTGGCCCAGCGATCCGGATGCATGCGGCAGACGTGTCCCGCCCAGTCCCATTTTAATTTGGCGGTCTTCATTCCCACATCGACAATTTGAGTTCTGGAGCGCAGATCAGTGTTAAAAAAAAGTGTAAGTGTAAGTTAAGTGTGTCAGTAAAAATTTAATTAAAAAAAATGCCGTGGTGGCTGAGTGGTTTGACCTATGGCCTCTCAAACATGGGATCGTGGGTTCAAACCCCGGCTCCCACCTCTGAGTTTTTCAAAATTCATGTGCGAAATAACATTTGAAGTTTACCACGAGCTTTTCGGTGAAAGAAAACATCGTCAGGAAACCTGCACTAACCTGCGAAGCAATTCAATGGTGTGTGTGAAGTTCCCAATCCGCACTGGGAACTACGGCCCAAGCCCTCTCATTCTGAGAGGAGGCCTGTGCCCAGCAATGGGACATATAGAGGCTGGGATGATGATGATGAAAGTGTAATAATGACAATTTAAATATTAATTATATTTAATGTTAACTATAAGAATATCTATGTATGTATGTGTGTGTAGTGTTGATTTATTATATACTACTGACGATATTTTAATTTTATTTAATGTTATAAGTAGCCATAAGAATATGAACTATGTATTTTTTTAACCCTTTTTGCATTACAATATAGACGGCTTAAAAAAAAGCTTTCATTTCATCAAGAAGGATTGAGCTACTCAGTTTTGTCTACACACTTTGGTCGTTTTATTATGTCTCTTTGTTACCTTTTCCTTTCATATTTAGCAACAAAAGAAGTTGTAAAATCCCATGTTAAGTGCATTTGCGTCATTTTAAGTGAAACAAACTATACTTAAGTAGGTACTTAACTAATTATTTCCACGTGTCTGAATGACGTCGGTCTGTCAGGTTTGCGATAGAATTACGAGACGAAAAGTGTCAAAGCTATTTATGACGGGCAATGAGTTGGCGATCAACGGAGGCGTAAGATAGGGCTGTCAACTTTAAAAAAAACCGGCCAAGAGCGTGTCGCACACGCCTAAAATAGGGTTCCGTAGCCATTACGAAAAAATTAAGTAATATATTTCTAAGGATTTCATTCCAAGTTTAGGTATATTAACTCAAATTCAAATCATTTATTCAGTAAATAAGCCGCAATGGGCACTTTTACACGTAATTTTTTAAACTACCAGCGCTTTCGGAAAGACCATCATTGCCAAGAAGAATGCGCCGCAAGAAACTTGGCAGTCATTTTTTCCAACATAAAATAATTACAAATAAAATACTTAAAAGTACAATATAGGTACAGTTAAATAAAAAAAATACAAAATAATAATAATAATAACAATACAGGCATGTATGGGGTCCTTTAGTTACAAAACTAAACACTAACTATTATCTACGTTTAGTGGAAGTGTAGACTGCTTCCACCGTTATAAATAAAAAAAAAAACTGAAATTTACATCTCAGGTCAAGTAACTATTAAGCTTTTGGATTCCGAAGGCAAGCTCACGTCTGCCGCCCCCAAAGTTAGCTCACACGCACTCATGTCATGCTCTGAAAGCAGAGCGGTACCGAGGGCATGGTATTGCTTCCGTTCCCATAAGCTCTATGGGATCGTCTTGGGAACTTCGTCCTCAAGAAAACTTAACCATTATAGTTTTCCTCGTAAGTTTGATATACTTACTACCATCCTCAATTTAAAAAAAAAAAACCACCCACCGATTTACATTTTCGAGGGGGGGAGGACGCTCGATTTAAACGAATATTGCAATTTAAAGTTGAATCACTGAATTAAATGCTTATTCTAAAAGGGCATAACTCCAAAACTGCCACACAATAGATCCATTACTTATCTAGTCTCTATTAAAAAAAAGATCACGTAAATCTGACGTAGACGTTGTCAAAATTATGACAGCTCCTTTGTCTGGTGAAAAAGGCAAAGGAAAAATAATATCTATTCTGTGGTAGTGTTGGAAAATTCAGATATATTTTTTAACTTTTTTGTATTTTTTTAAATATGGAGAAATAAATTATAATACATATTTTCCCATGTTCAAGAGGCAAAACTCTTTCGATTCCTGTAGTAATTTACATGTGTTAAAAAAATGAAATCTTGTCATCTTGTCAATTAAGTAGTAGTAGTGGTAGTTTCCGGTTCCGGTCATTGAACAGATAAGACGCACGTCAACAATCTCTGCGTTAAATTACGAGAACTCAGTGCAAAATAGTGTGATCAACTGTATATCTACTAAAAATAATCAAATAAAACAGAAACAAAGAAGATCAAACAAAACACAGTGGAAATAAACGTTTGTGAAAAAATTTACGACAATAACGATTAAAAACATAACCTTAAAAAGTGCAAAATAAAGTGAGGGTACTAGTAGAACAGTACAGTGTCAGTGGTATAAACACAAGAAAACAATATGTCAAGTGCCATTGATAGGAGTAAGTATATAGGCATCTCAGAACGTATTGTAATACTTAATCTAAAGCACACCATCTAAAAATGAAAAGTGGTCAATTGTTCAAGTCTACTCCCCAACTGAGAAATCTAGCAAATCAGAAATCGAGTCCTTCTATTCCATACTAACAGATGCAATAAAAAACTACTCGCACAATAATTTAATAGTAATGGGGGATTTCAATGCTCGAATAGGGGAAAGACGAGATGGAGAGGAAATTGTACTGGGTCTGTATTGCTCAGGAATAGGGACAAGGAATGGTGAAATGCTGATCCAATTAGCTTACGAAAACAACCTAAAAAATACTACCTACGGCCTACCTCGGATTCCATGCTATTAAGTTAGCATGAGATGCTGTGGTGGTCGTGTGCCTCTGTGAGGTGTGGATATGGGTACGTGAAATAATATTAAGCGACAGATAAACCATCTTAAAATCCGTCAGATCACGAAATTACTATAGGCATGTCATGATATGCCTAAACGTTGGCCAGGCATATCACGATGTGCCTGAGAAATAATACGGTAGATCGATTAGAGCACATCTCGTAAGCTCTATACCGGGCACTATACTATATATGCCAAAAAAAGATAAATTTAAGTACGACGAGCGAAGCGAGGAATTGTTAACTATTAATTGTGACCACAACGCACGAGCCGAGCGAGCGAAGCGAGCGTGTCGCGGCAGCGGCCATTGAAGTGGCAGAACCGATATGCGACGTTTCATGATATGCCTAGGAATTTCATGATTTGGCGGATTTTACGATCGGCGGATATACAATAATTAACAAAAAGTAAGGTAAGTACAATGAAAACTAACTTACTTAATCCTAGAAATCTATATTGGCAAATATCACCCAAGTCGCTACTATTGGGCAGGGTGCCCATAATAATATGGCTGGATTTATGATTGTAAAAAAAATTAAAGACGTTGAAAAGTTTTACCCATAGCACAGTTTTATCGCCACTCTGTAATTGAATAATGTAACTTTTTTTTGGAAAAACGTTCGAAAAATCTCGTTGGAAAAATAAAAGACATTGTCATTGCGGTTGAAACACAATGAGGACGTGTTAGGATATAGGTATACGTACATGAAATATCACTCGAGTTGGTACGTGATTGAGCGCACGCGTCTTAGATACTTATACACGAACATAAGTATAATGTATTTCCCTTAAATTATGGTAAACTTTAAACGATGATTTGAACACATCACTTAATTGAGAGAAGTATTTGTAAATACGTAGGTCTATATTTGTTTGTTATTTTATTCATTTATTTATTTTCGTAGTTACGCATTTTTTCTTTGAAACTTTATTCGGTAGAAAGCAACAAAGACATAAATATTTGATACAGCAGCGTGTTCCGAACTCAGATATATATACATAAAAAATAAAAAAATAAAAATAAAAACATACCTACAAATTCCAATTTAAGGAACGACGTTACGAGGTAATCTCAGTCTTTGGTTATATTTGCTATAAGGAAGGAAATGACTAGAATTCCATTCGCCAGTTCGAGTTAACATATTCGTGATCACGTGTTTTACCTACTTCAACATTCTGGTATTCCCAGCAAATCCGGGAAGCCGAGGTGTTAACCATTCTTACATAGACCTCAAAGTTTTTGGTTTAACTGCGATTTAGTAAGGTCGAATGCTAGAGAACTATTAGTGGCTCCTTTAGTTATAAAAATTACAAAATGCGTCTTATGTTTTGTCATCAGTACAGTCAATGCAGCTCAATTTATATCGTGACGATTCGGTATATAAATTACTGCGTTTACCCGCGGCTTAAATCTTTACCTAGATACAGCAGATGAATTGAAATTCCGGGATTTTATTAAATTCTCGTGGGAATTCCCTAAAATTACATCGTGGTTTTCATTGACGTTAGGTAAATTAAAACACCCATGCCAAATTTGATGACTCTAAACTCAGCGGTAGTTATTTCGAGATTTCATCCCTATCCCGTCGGAATATTGGGATAAAAAGTAGTCTATGTGCTATTCCAGATGGTCAGCTATCTACATACCAAATTTCATGACTCTAATTCTTCTTCTAATTTGTTATTAGTCCGAGATTTTATCCCTATCCCGTGGGAACATCGGGATAAAAAGTATCCTATGTTTTAATCCAGGTTATAAACTAACTTTTTGCCAAATTTCACCCAAATCCGCCCAGCCGTTTCAGCGTGAAGAAGTAACAAAAATACTCACTCACAAACTCACTCACTCACTCACTCAGAAACTTTCACATTTATGATATTAGTTTAGCTAGATTCATCCGTCCATCTCGTTGGTGGACATCCTACGTTGCCCTTGCCGAACCGCAATCTCCATTCGAGAACTTTTCGGCCGCAACGGCCACCTGTTCTGGTTTATTCTACAACACATACATTTTAACAGACATAACAAAAAACATATAGTGAAAGTGTGACCAAAACATATTAATCTCATAATTTACAATAAACGCAAGGCTGATTAATATCCTTATTTACCGGCTTTGTTATCTCGTATAAACTTTCCACGCTAGTATTCTGCCGTTGAGCAATCTTGTTCCAATTATACATTTCTTATCGTGGGTTCATTACTTCTATGCTCTTAGGGGGTCGGTTGCAAATAAGCTAGTTGTTAATTATCTAAATAGTCAACATTATCACGTGGAAATTGCATTGCTATGTTTTTGGTGCAAGGACTTTTACGACGAATTTATTATTTGATACTAAATAATAAATTAAATAGTCCCACATTTACTAAACAGGTCGCTTCCAATCGAAGCAACTAGAGGTCTATGGGGGAGGCCTATGTCCAACACTGAATGTCGTGCGGTTGATACGATGATTACTAAATAGGTTATTACCCCCGACTTCGCCTGTGTCAAATTCGCCTACTTGTAGCTATCTTGCTTGCCTATAGTTATCTATGCTGGAACTTCATAGGGTATAAAAAACATGCAATTTCTCCCTTTAAAGTCCCTATCATCCATTGGTTCAGCGGTTTAGTTGCGAAACGTAACATCTCCGTTTAATTTAAGGTTTCAATGAACGGTCAAATTGCAACACGCGTTTCTCGGTATTTCGAACACAAATGGACTAAAGATATATGTATCTAATAACATTTATTAGCGGTATTTGTTATATTTTTAGTATATAAGTTAGTTAACACAATTTTAAATAGTTTCTTCGTTTCATTTAAAAACTTCTGCAAATTTTATCGTTAAGTTTCAAATGTTAAAATAAATGTACCGTAGCATCAAAACGTAAAACTAAATTTTTACCTATTTTTTACCTATTATTCTGACTAAATGGTCTTTCTGGTGCGTTTGTTTCCAATCGGCTTTATCGTCTTTGCTTCCAAAAAAGGAACATTATCGCAAAGCCTAGAATCATCTGCGGCGAGATGGCAACAGTGGCTTGGCTACGTTACGTTATCAAGCAAGACGTTATTATTTATTTACGCGCCTGTGGCGACATCTAGATAAGGCAATACGTAATTAGTGATACGTGCGTCACGTGCTATCTCTGTTGCCAACATGGCGGTGAGACTTGGGAATTTCGGTGTGCTAGTGATCAAGGTTCAAGAAGGTATGTTTGTGTGAGGTAATCGTCGACAATAATAGATATCAATCAACGTCTAAATTAGGGTTGGTAGGCGTTTAAGAGTTTTAAAGTTGTACAAATCAACATGATCTGGGCTAAACTTTATCCCACTGACTAGGGATCGCCCTCCCTTGCCTGAAATTTCCGTGGCATTGTGCTACTTTGACGTCTTTTCCGAGCGTCTTCCGCCAAGTAGAAGTTGGTCTTCCACATTCTCGCTTTTAGCTTTAGGTACAACATGGTCCTCTGGCCTGGCCATCTCTGGGCTTGAACATAATATCATTTATGATATACTAGCTTTTGCCCGCGGCTTCGCTCGCGTTAAATTTGGAGTAAAATACGTTTACTTTCTGCGATCCTTTTTTCGTGTTTTGATTAATTTTCGGAGGATTATATGGAAATACAATACAGACAGATTTTTTTTAGACAGATGGTGCAAATTTTGTAATACAAAAATCGACCTACATACGTACGTTATTATTCTTACCAACTTTGAAACCCTGCTTCGCTGATTCAGGGTTGGAATTTTAGAAAACGTTAAAGTACATACTACGCGTTTCTTTTGCCTGCCACTATAGGATTATATCCCGAGAAATTGTAAAGTTCCCGCGGGACATGAATTACTGTTATGATCTATTTTAATATTTTTAATAATCGATTAGAGACACATTGTAGCTTTCTATTATTGAAATAATTTTGAAAATGTGCCTCAAAATTGAAACTTATTTTTATTCTGCGGCAAGTTTAGCCTAATGTCAATCAGGGATAGTGTATCTTTCTATTGATAAAAGAATTATTTAAATCAGCAAAATAGTTTCAGAGATGACCCCCAACAAACAAAGAAAAAACAAAGTTGAGATATTTTCCTATTCTTTCTATTTCTCTAATCTTTGCCCTAGTGCACCTCTGCATTACTTTAGGTCCATCTATGCCAAATTTCACACCGTAGCATGCCAAACGGTTGTGTTGCTCTGAAGATGAGCTCTGGTTGAGTTCGAAACGCGTCAGTATAAAGTGGTGGTGGTGATAGATGGATTTGTGTGATTCGTGTGTTCTTACAGTGTGGAGGTGGAGGAACTGCATGAACACACATTGCATGGGCACAAAAGTAGCTATCATAAAGGTCGCGTGTGGGCAAAGTAATTTTTTCAGCTTGTTGAACGTACATGTAGAATTTCGTATCTATGCTATCAGCCCTTGAGGAGTTCCGTCATCAGGAGCCACCCTGGCTGCAGCATCAGGCGGTGTATATCATATAACACATTGTCATTGAAATTTAAGAGTCATGTAAAGTCTTTTGCGTGTGCCATTAACTTTTGAGGAGTTCCCTTCTACGGAGACGATCCTCACCAGAATGAGTAGGATGTCACTGCTAAATAATTGTTACCAGATTTACATCAGTTTGCCAAATCTCCAGTCCCCAGTTTTATTGGTTTAGCTTATGCGTTTTCTGATTCAGTTGGTAAGTACATAAAATCCTCTTTATTCGTTTTATCCCGTGGGATATTCGGTAAATCTTTGAAACAGTTTTTACCTACCTGCATGCCAAATTCGAAGTCTCTATTAATTATAGTTACGGTAAAAGGGTCAATAATTGAAAGTGAAAATACAAACCCCATTTGTTCATCATCCCGTGGGAATTTCGAGAAATCCTGAAAAGCGTTTTTAGCTGTTAGTATTACCTACTTGCATGCCAAATTTGAAGTTTCTAATAATTATAGTTACGCAAATAGAGCCATTTTGAAGTGACAATATAAATCCCATTTTTTTCCCTATTCCGTGGGAATTTTGATAAATCCTGAAAATAGCTTTTAGCTGTTGGTATTACCTACTTGTTTACCAAATTTGAAGTCTCTAATAATTATAGTTACGGAAATAGGGTCATTAATTAAAAGTGATAATACAAATCCCATTTTTTCACTATCCCGTGGGAATTTTGTAAAATCCTGAAAAGGGTTTTTAGCTGTTAGTATTACCTACTTGCATGCCAAATTTGAAGTTTCTAATAATTATAGTTACTGAAATAAGGCCATTTCGGAGTGAAAATATTAATCCCATTTATTCCCTATCCCGTGGGAATTTCGAAAAATCCTTTCTTAGTGCGCGTCTACACCTATTAAGGAACATATATTCCAAATTTCAAGATTCTAGACCCAGCGGTTTGGGCTGTGCGTTGATCTATGAGTCAGTCAGTCAGTCAGTCAGTCAGTCAGTCAGTCAGTTTCTTCTTTTATATATATAGATTATAATATGTTTAGGAACCAAAAATTGGATGGTAAGTATGAACAGATTTAATTCAAATTTTTTTTGGTGTTCCATTTTTTTTATTCGACTGAATGGCAAACGAGCAAGTGGGTCCCTGATGGTAAGAGACCCATTCAACAATATGAACTTTTCTACAACAAATAATGGAAATTTGGCACTAAATTGGTTGTAGTGAATAGATAATAATGCAGCCGATTCTTCTTATTATATTACGATTATGTTTCACTTTAATAATAAACGTCGTCATCTCATTCGTTGTTTTATTTTACACGAACTCAGTGAGTGCTTAACCTAACTATTTATAAATACAATATGTATTGACACTGATAAAGCTTTAGTAACATAATGAGTAACAGTCTTATGTAATGTAGTGCAAAAAAACAGACGAATGTCGTCACCCAGAGAGGTGGTGAATAGGTACGTCATCGTTTTCTGGTGACGATCAAATTGCGTCACGTGGAAAGGGCGATGTCACTTGAGTGATTAAAATGGCAGAACCAATTACTAATTTATTGAGCTTAGTGGGTCTACCTAATACATTTAAGAAAAGTTTGGTACAAAAATGTTAATAATAATAAATAATAATAATAAATTTCTTTATTTAGGCATTTTTTTATACCCATACAATTTACAGTTAAAAGTTAAAATTAAAATCACAATCAATACATGTCATAATCATAATCATCATCATTAATAGGTACATTACGTTCAGTTTACGATTAGAACCATGTTACTGCAGTAATACCATGCTACTGCAAATATTTTGCTGGAGTAATGTAAACAGGTCTTTAGGTACGTTCAGGGTATCTATCATCCCTTTCTATATTTCTATATTTGTCATTATTTTTTTTTGTATTTAATCATTAATTGAGCCAGGCCAATGATAATCCGAGTTGTAAAAATTTGGGCTGGGCCGTCGCGCGTGCGCCCCTTATCATTTATCATAACTCGTCATAGCATAGTTCAATGATGCAATGAGGTGAAATCATACGTAAGAAGTCAGTGCTAAAACTGTTCAAGTAGGAACTAAGTTCTAAATTGGCAAATAAACACTACACACTGTAAATAAATGGGAATCCCGGTCATATATGATTGTAGTAGATCCAAAGTTGAAACTTCTTGAAAGCTCTTGTCAATAACAGAGCTTTCCACTAGATGGCGCCAGGCCATGATAGCTTTCAAAATGATACTCCGTTACAACATAGATGGCGTTACTGGTATCGATCAGATGAAATTGTTGTGATGAATTATTGTAACCTAAGCATGCAGCTCTCTCGAGAGTTGTTTTGAATGTTCGTACTGTGATATTTTACTTATGATAAAAATATTATGAATTCATTTATTATTGTCTGGACAATTATAACATGACCTTAATTTTTATCGGGGTTATTAAAGTCTAAAATCAGACCGAAGTTGTTTAAAAATAACAAACAAGTTATTCCTAGATAAATAAGTAATTTTCACGCAGCGGTAGGTGTAGTAAACATGTTTGAGATAGTGCGGTTCTATTAAACAACTTTAACGAAATCATTACGTTTTGCGTATTGTAGAGTTGAAATATAGATGATTTAAAAAGTTGGGTATAGGACAGCTTGGGTTGGGCGTATTCCAAGAGCGTTTATGGTTGTTATGTGAATGAAATTGTAATTATGTTATTTTCATGTAGGGAATTGAGTCAAAACACATTAGTGAAAAAAAATCTTGATATATTGGAGCTCCATAGCAGTGTCCAAAATATTTAAATTTTATCAATTATTGCGAAACATAACGTTTACAGAAAATGGGAGAAATAATTATAGTTTTTTGTTTACTTCTAATTATTCATTTTATACTTTTAGGCCCTATGCCGCATATGATTTTGTTGGCCTATTTGTGTGGGCGGAGTTAGCGTTAAACTATACTAAGCGGCAAAAAATCTGGTCCATAAATCTATGCAGTAATAGGTAATTTTGTATGTAGAGTGGGCAAAATTTTGTTCACTTGAGTATATTTTTGATTGCCTCGTCTTAAATGTTACGTATTCATGTAAATCGTTTATTGTACAAAAATAAAGAAAAAAACATGCAATTGGCAACCGTTGAGATTCCTAGATATACATACATGTACATAGATGAGCTATCCCTTTAGAAGAGCTCTACCGTACCACTACCATGAGTTTACAGTGACCGTACTCGATAGCGACGGCGTAAATTATTTGTATGGAGAATTGTACAGTGCCTCCACAAATAATTTACGCCGTCGCTATCGAGTACGGTCACTGTAAACTCATGGTAGTGGTACCGGTAAACTTTTCGATGTTGTTTCGTATTACTATTACCAAGTGCTACTTCTACTGAACATCTCTGGCCAAGAGAACACGACCCCTGGTTCCTAGTACTTCCAAGATGATTTATTACTATGGACATAGTGGATAAGGGTGTTATTGGGGCCAATGGCTTTATTGGTTGGTTGGCTTATTGGTGCATTGCATTTTTAAATGATAACCAATTATAATAGGTACTTTCCTAACTAATGACGCGAGTTCTAATTTCGTCATATATCAACTGTATTTTTTTTAACATCCCTGTGTAAAACTGTACTAAAGGATTATTACGAAACTTATAACATTGTTGTATGTACTCGTAAATATGATAATTTTAAATAGATTTGTTAAGTATCAGATAGTTAATTAGAAATAAGATTACGCTGCGAAAATCCAGAGCGCGAATTAGCTTTGAATAATTATGTGATGTCCATGCATATGCAAATTCTCAGAGTTCACATACATTTATGTCCATCTAAACTGGTTTTACACGGATCTTATCCATGTCTGAGTGTAATGAATTGAATGGTTGCGTCAACGTTTATCTAGCGCCAGCACTGTCAGGTCGCGAGTGGCGAGCCTTCTTGGTTACTTAGTAGCAAGTAAACAGGAAAGTTCCGCACGCGCGGTCGGTCGGGCGCGACCTTAACCTCTCGTGCTGTCGCACACGCACACAGATTATTACACTTGTAGGTGTGTTGTTTCACTTACAATTAGTAAGTTTGAAGTTTACTTAAAATGTGTGGGGTATGATGGAATAAAAATCAGAAATATAAAGAAATATGTTTTTATTAACTTACTCTTTTGCCAGTACTCACGATTCCGTGACATATCTTTTTCAACGATAAAAATATAACAACCCGAACCATCTCTACAGGGTCCGGTACAACATCTCTTACTTTTACAATAATATTTACTCTTTAGTATCACAAATATACTTATAAGCTACTTTTATTAAAGCTTTAAGTTGCTTACGAGCTACATTTAACACTAATAAAATTGTGAGATCTAGAGTTTTCGTCTGTTGTTTACAACATGAACAATCACTAGTATTTCGAATGCGGCGGACTCATTGGAGCAAGCGGCTCCGAGCGGTGTGGGAACAGATGTGACCGTGGAGCCGGGTCCGCCCGCTTCGGAGGGGCTCACCACGGCCGCCACACCACCGGGCTCTTGTGGAAGCTGTTCGTGGAGCAGTCCAGGGGGGTCGCCGTGTGCATGGGCACGGGCGAGGCGGGCGGCGACGGGGTCACGTAGCCAGACGAGGAAGATGCGGTGGACAGCGCCGGGCTGGGCGGGCTGGCCGGCGGCGTGTCGGCGCCAGCGGCCGCGCGCTGCATGTCGTTCAGGCGGTGTCCGAGGTGCGTCATCAGCTGCGTTCCTAGCCTTACGTCGACACCAGGGATCGAAGCCAGGCAACGGGACACTTCGTTGGCAGCGTGGGTGAATCCAGCTTTAAAACGATCAGCGTCCACTGTAGGGTTGAGCGCCAGGCGACGCTGGCGGCGAAGCTTGTGCAGATGTCGCACGGTCAATTCCAAAATATCAGCCTTCTCCAATTTAGCGACGTTCTCGCCCTCCGATTGGAGAGCGCTGACCATCAGCTCCTTGAGTTCGTCGAGGCAACGATTGATGCGAGCGCGTCTCTTGCGCTCAAGCATCGGTTTCATCACTTTGCGGTATTGATAAGTGCGCGAGACGGGCTGCGGGCCGTCGTCTGCGATCGAATACGCGATCTCGTAAGACATGTTGGTTGTGTGTGGGGAGTGAGTAAGCGTGCGTTAGCGCCGAGCGTTGGACGCGGAATGCGGTGTGGCGGCCGGAGCGGGGGCTTATATAGGGAGCGGCGGGCGCGCGATCGTGGGAACGCATGGAGCTGTCGAGTTCCCACACGCGCCACCTGTGCGGTGCGGAGCAGCTGCCGGCGGGGCGGGGGGCGCCGCGCGTGCGCGCCGTAAACAATCGACGCGGGCGCAGCGCCGCGCACGCCGCG
Organism: Choristoneura fumiferana; assembly: GCF_025370935.1. Lineage (NCBI taxonomy): Eukaryota > Metazoa > Arthropoda > Insecta > Lepidoptera > Tortricidae > Choristoneura > Choristoneura fumiferana. The sequence goes on from NC_133494.1 coordinate 12,760,586, forward strand.
ACGCCCGCCCGCGGTAATTGCTGGCGTTAGTCACGCCGCGGACAGATTCTACGCTCACTTGCTACCGGTTACCTACCAATGCTTGGCAGATAGATAACTGATGGTTTGCAATTGCAAGACTGGATCAATGACTAGGATGGAAGTGTTGAAAATTGTTGAGTACCGACATTTTAAGTAATATTGCAATCGACTGACTGATCATTCGGAAATGGATTTGCAACTATTATAGGTAATGGTAGTAATAGACTGAATAGACATCACAAGTAACTTCCTTATTTTTGGGATATTATGTTCGACTCGTCTGAGAGCGCTACTCTAGAACGAGTTTCGCGTAGCCTTCGTAGCGGTAGCGCGTATTTGTTACAATTAATCAGGGCTTGCATCCGCGCAAACGACTAAACTTGCGCAACATCGTACAATTAAATACATCTAATTAAGAGTGCGGATTTACATGTCGCAACATATCTGGCGATCAATCACTGCCGGTGGCGACGGCACAAAGCCCCGTCAATTACGTCGGCCGACTACTGTTGCTCATCAATCACGGATTACGCTTTATAATAATTATTGACAGATAGAATTACAGGCCGATTCGACCGCTCTACATAGCTATCTTGCTTAATGACTCGATTACGGGCTCGAGTAAAGAATGAAACTTTAAATTCAAATTGAGAATACGTTTTGCAATTATTTGAAATGGGTCAGTTCAGTATGTGCTCAAGATCCGGTGGCTAGTGACTGGCTGAAGTACAGAAAAAGTATCAGTCCGGTTTTTAAAGTTCGATTAGTTTGCAATTGTTTTATCATGCTTTGGTTAGTGTGCTCAACTGCTGGTTTTGAATACTGCATGGAATAAAGAAAAAATATTTAAAATTGGGTGAAGAATGCGTTTTGCATTTGTTTTTACGTGTGTGCGCAAGCGACGGCGGTAGCTGTCGGATGGTTGCATTAGTCAGCGCGGGAGTGGGCGGTCGCCGTCGCCGTCGCCTACACGCGCCGACGATGAGAAATCGTCCATTGGTATCGCCACGCGATTAAAAAAGTACCGGCCATGCGTTAAGGCAACTTGGCCACATGTCACCATTAAACGTATAGCGCGTTTTTTTTATAAAGGTTTTACTACACAGTCCCGTGTTGGAGCAGTGGCGATGATACCGCTAGCTCTCATGACTTTCAGGTCATTGATGAATTTTGTATTACATCGATGTATGGACGTTTAACTTTACACTGCAAAGCAATAACACCCACATGGGCTCTTAAAATGTTTTATCCAGAATGGTAATAATTCCTTATACCCAACCAAATTTATTTGAATTCAGATATTGTATATTGGAAGAGTAAAGTTAATAAAAAGTCGGTGTTCTGAAAGTTATTGCTAAAGTTATTTTTATTTCTGTAAATGACAAGTATTTATAAAAAAAACTGTACTTTTTACATACATGTAACGACATTAAAACATGTTCCTTTCTGATTATTTATACGTCTATCGCACGTCCTGCTAGGAATATGTCTTTGTAAAACATGCATAATCTGAATCACTTCAAGTAAGTCTTCTATTTCTCTAGTTACGTTGTGCCATATTGTTAATAAATATAGTGACTAATGATATATGTACATTGTTTTATAATGTTGTGAATGTCTTATGACTCAGTTCAAGAACAAACAGATATAGTGCTTAATATATAACTCCATTGAGAAAAGTCGGATCAAAATAAGAGTTATTTTTAAAAGTCGCTGAACTAATGTTTTTCAGTTTGAGGAGTATGATCTATGTTTTAATTATTTGCTCATATTACAGGCCACACCCGGTATTTGTATAGAAGTGGAAAATATAATATTATTTAAATACATTTGTTGTTTATCTGCTTAAACTATGTATTTAGTGTCCTTTGCATATAACTGTAATAGATGAAGGGAAATGTAACACAATAAAAATAAATAATTAAATAAAAATGTATTTATTTATCAACACACAAGAGACCTCATTAGATACATTTTCACAAGAGTTTGTTTACACAAGTTTCAAATATGAAGAATCCTTTGCGAGAAACTGGAGTCTGAACTAGGTGGCTATAATATACCTGTATTACAGATCACCAGGCTTTCACCCCAAGGACGCATGAAATGACAATACAAATTTACCGGCAAAAACATATCAAAATACTTGAAGTGCAATAAACTATTTTACAATGGTTTGAAATCGATAGTATATTATTATTACAACCCCTATCTTAAATTCTCCCTTCTTAGTACCCTAAAGAAGATTATTACCTACACGATGGATGGTCTACTCGTGTAAACATCGCAATAAAAACAAAATTTGTGTATTTCTTACCGCTGAGCAAAAGATAGATACTACACATAAAAGTAGACAATGACTGGCCCTATTTAATGAATACTATAAAATTTCCACTATGTTAATGTGAATGGAAAAATGACAATTAACTAGCTAATCGGTCGGGCAATGCTAGCACGTGTTAATGTGAGCGCCATTAGTGATAGGAAACTTTTACTATATTCCGGTTTGTTATCGATCATCGGTTTGAGTATACCTACACTTCAGGTAGGATTTGAGTATACCTATCACCTGCCGTGAAGCAGCAGTGCTTGCACTGTTGTGTTTCGGCATAGACATAGACACTAGGTATCATCTTGGTTGGCAATCAATTTAAATGTGATCATCATAATCCAGTCGTAAAAATTCGACCGCCATAGCCACTTGAATAATTTAAATGTACGTAAAGCGCATCACTTTAGAACTGCTGTACCTATTTGGCTAATTATTTTTTTATTGCATTTTTACTATAAGAACAAACAAACTCTAAGTATGAAAGAATTTTTTTGTTTTTTTTTACGACAAAATGAAAAATGTAGGTTAAAAACCTTCATATAAAAAAGTGAGCGAGTGAGATACATGTAGAAGATTTCGTCTTATTTTTATGGTTAGGTATTATAACCTCTCGAAATCAGGGTGGGCGCTATTTAGTGCACAGCAAAAGGAGAGTAATACTTTTGTCTTATTGTGACTACAATACTTTCGATAGCCACAAGTCATAATAATATAGAATTCAATAACGGCTACATTTTACCCAAAATTTGTAGCTAGCTAGCTTGGCTGCTTATAAGAATACAATACTTCCAGCAGAAAAATAATTTCAATCTTGATCTACCACAAATTTTACAGTTTTGTTGAAGTTTTATATACCTTAAAGTGGACAGTTGAAGAAGAGAGTTTAAAATATTTTCGTGCTTAGTTATTATAAACTTTGTACTTAATAATGTACGAGAAAATTGGAAAACGTGTAAAACGTGTAATATGGTAAAGTTGACAAGACCTTGTTTCAGGTAAATACTTCTACCATGTCTCTAGTATTTTTTCGGCTCTACCACCCTGTGACAACATGGAGAAGGCTTTGCTAAATTTACCTACCTTCATTGCATTTTAATGAATGGACGCATCTATATTCTATTTGAGATATCACGGAGGCGATAACGTTTTAGGGTTAATGGTTCAGGTCATATTCTATTCATAACAAATTAATAATAGGAATTTTCCTATTTATGTATACTATTGGGTCTACTTAGTTGTTGATTACGTACGACCGAGCACGTGCACTCAATCAGCGATATTAGATGTAGAAACCTGATTTTATCACAATTAAAGGTAAGTGTTCATGATTATTATATTTTGCGACATGTTCGTGCCTGGGGGCAATTTATTATTGATTTGTTTTTTTAGAACGTGGCTATAGTTATCTATAGTGGCTATTACGTAAAACAAAGAAAGAAAGAGAGACAAAGAGCTAAGATTGTGGTGTAACATAGGCAGTATTAGATTATTTACTTGCCTTGTTTGTGGTCTTCAAATTGTTATGCGCAGACTTGTTACGTATGAGTTTAATAACAACTAAATGACCCTTGGACTGTGATAACAGAAAACCGTAACTACGTCTTTTTGGCTCGGTTTTTTGAATAATAAATTCCAATATGTCTTGGGATATAAAAAATTATCTTTGATATACTTTTTCGCCTTTCCATAGTAAGTTAGTCAGAGCCAACCAGTACATTTTGTATGGGAGTTTTTTTTCTTTTTTCGATTTATGATCCTTGAAGAAAGTTGTTCAGTTTAAGCAACACTATCAACTGTTTAAGTAAAGGATCATCGTTTGGCCACCTTGTATGTTTACTATTAATTATCCTCACAAAGGCAGCCTTCAGGATTGTTAGTTCGAACAGACAAGGTTAGTTTGTTACTTGCAGTCATTTTTAACGGCATTTATTTATGAGACAATAATTGTTATTGTGTGTACGGCAATCATTACAAAGCTACAATGTTTCTTAATGCAATATTGTATGTTATTGACTAGCTATTGCCCGGAGTTCGTCTCGTCGTTCGTCGTCGTGTCATTGTTCGTCGGGAGCCTGAATGTTTGTTCCTATGTTTGTTTTTTATGGCGTAAATAAATGTATTTTCTTTCTTTCTTTTCTTAATGAAATAAAATTTGGTGTGACACTGCTTTCCTTAGAAGTGGTAAGGTACTCGTACACATAAAATGAATCGCGTACCGTTGCCGCACCTTTGTGCTACTAACATCACGTTGACATCCCATACGTTTGCCAAGAATTTTAGTTGAAATGATAATAAAAGGTTCCACACACGCAATTCAGTTTCCTCGACTGTATTTTTTTTATTCAACTGGATGGAAAACTAGCAAGTGGGTCTCCTGATGGTAAGAGATCACCACCGCCCATAAACATCTGCAACACCAGGGGTATCGCAGATGCGTTGCCAACCTAGAGGCCTAAGATGGGATACCTCAAGTTCCAGTAATTTCACCGGCTCTAAGTAAAATCAAAACGTCATATATAGCTTCATGTATTAAAATTAAAATATTTTAAGCCGGGAATAAGGTGAGTTATTTAATATGTAATTTTGGGTGAAAAGCCGTGGTGGCCTAGTGGTTTCGATGACCTGTAAGCAAAGGGTCGTGGGTTCAAATTCAAACCGCACTCGCACCTTTGAGTTTTTCAAAATTGATGTGTGTAATCACATTTGTAATTTACCACGAAATTTACGGTGAAGGAAAACATCGTAAGGAAACCTGCAGAAACCTGCGAAGCAATTCAATGGTGTGTGTGTGAAGTTCCCAATCCGCGCTGTGCCCACGTGGGAACTATGGTCCAAGCCATCTCATTCTGGAAGGGGGCTGTGCCCAGCAGTGGGACGTACATGTACGGTCAAGGGCTTTAAAACATGAGCCACCAAGGAACCTTTAAAAAAAAAGTCGTTAAGATTTTCCTTGTTAATTAATGCGATGTCACTATGACGTTTACTGCGAAATGGTTCCATGGTGGCTCATGGATTAAACTCCTTGGCCGTACATATGCTGGGATGATGACGATGAGTGAAAATCGTGAAAGTTGCCAACTATTACGAAAAGTAGAGAAATGTATTCATTTTTGGCTGCAACCACAATTTGTCTGATATTTTGACTGTGTACGCGCAAGAAGTCGAAAACGGATTCCTGTATTTAATTTCGCTTTATCTAAAAAACTATTTGTGCACACGGCTATGATGTTATCCGAGGGACTAATTGATCGACGTGATAGATAACGCGATAGCCTAAGGTTAATAACAGTATTGATAATGAGTACTATAATGACACATAGAGTCGTCTTGCGTCAGCGTTTTCCTTAACGATCACTCGCGCATGCTTCGGTATCGCGTAGTTTCACGATTTTATTCCAAGTTTCACCGAGATTAATTACGCAGATTTTCGTTTCACAGACATTGGCAGATGTTTCTTCTGGCCGAGCAACGTTAGGTATAATTTTGTTACGCCTATTATTCGATTCGCCGAGTAGTCGTTAGGAAGAATAGCGATATGCAGATTTACGTATAGTCAATACGGTATTTGACAACTCCTGATTTTGCCATATCTTAATATTATTATGAAAATTTAGATATACAGATAGTGTTTAGCGAAGAGGAAATTTAAATCGGTTGAAAATTGAATTTATAGTGCTTTTTTGAAAAATCTATATACCTGTCTCTTTCTCAAACGCTTTTCTCTATGTAGCAAGTATGGCAGTACTGGCGTGTGACGTCACATGCCAGTATGTCTTTCTCTGTCTAATCTTGAATTTCAAACCTTTGTAAACGTAGCTTAAAAATTGTTTTTCTATTCGATAACAGGCATTGTGTAGTTTTAATTTATAAAACATGTACAAAATAGTCAAATACCGTATTGTATATTTCGTAATTGTTTAAGTTAACCGTACAAATGTTCGCTGAAACACGATTTCTGCCATGTTTCTTGCGGCGCATTCTTCTTGGCAATGATGGTCTGTCCGAAAACGATGGTAGTTTAAAAAAATGACGTGTAAAAGTGCCCATTGCACTGGATAAATGATTAGAAAATTTGAACTTCCAATTATTTTTTCACAGTACATATGAATCATTTTCGATGTAGATATACTAAATGATGTTGTAACGGATAACTCACATTTTAAATCAAGTTTAGCTCGACATGTTTCGGGCTATTTCGTAGCCTTTTTCACTGGAACATTTTCGATGTGTTTGCACGCG